>NC_137810.1:70351888-70366888 GCF_963921795.1 Nannobrachium achirus | reverse complement strand
GTGAACATTGGGGGTCTCAAAAATGTATTTTAAACCATTTTTAATGGAATATATCGTCGGACCATGTAAAATGGCTAGCTGGCAAGCGTAGGACGAGCCAGGACCACCCACGACTATACAAGCAGCTCAGGGTAAGTCAATTAATAAAAAAAAAATTGTATTGGACTGAAAATATCCCGAACATGTTCGGGATAGGCACAGAATGAGTTAAATAATATAAAAGACGAATGTTAAAATTATTTAATTTACTTCTTTCTATCTCTAATTTTAGAGATTCTTATTTCAGTGTTTGGGGGCATGCGTACAAGTGGCTAAATATGTAATTTTACACAGAATAAGCCCATTCCCAAGATATAACTCAACCTTTCATGGTTGGATGTGACTTATGGGGGCTAGAAGTGTTACTGTAAATAGCAATAAAGAAACTGCTGGCTTATTGTGTCTAAAAAGACATATTCATCCACTTGTACGCTAGGGTGGATCTTAAATGACCTTTTTCTGATTTTCTTGAGTCTCACCCCCCAATTATGTTCCAATGTACAAAAAACTGCTTTGGTTAAAATTTGGTTGAATTTCAAGCATATTTAGAGGTAGCTCAATCAAGTCAAAGATTGTACATTTTATTGGTCAAAATCGAATTGCACTGCAGGCACATTTAAGTTATACATTACACATTATTCTTATACTAAGCACAGAAATGATATTTTTTAAGCCTACAAATCTAAACACAAATCTGATTACATGTTTGTCATATGTCAAACCAGAATTAATGTATTGTAGGTAATAGCAAAGCAAAGAATGACAATTTGCAATTTTTCATTTAACGTGCACAATGACATGTCTTTATTGCACACTCTTCAATCATACTCACAACACACAACAAGTACACAGCCCCACTTCCTTGTTTACCCCCAAAACCCACTGCAGTATAGCAATTCAGTAGTTACTGATCAATTAAAGTTTGTTTACGGCTATCGGGATACTTGTGCCGATAGTCCTGCACAATTTGCAGCAAGTATTGGAGTTGGGACTCATCTTTAGTAATGAGACCACAATATTCTTCTATTAGGTCAACCCCACACTCTGCATGATCATTAACAACATTCATCGCCTTCACTACAGCCAGAGCTTCTTGGTAGTCCTCCCTGGGCTCCCACTCAAAGCACCTTGGAAAAAATCTTCAATGTTCTTCCTTGCAATTGTTCCAAGGTCAACAGTAATTCTCTTCATATGCCCCTGTTCACCATAAGTGATTGGAAAACTTTTGAGAAGCAGCTTTAGACACCTCAGCATTTATTGATGAACCGGATACCTCGCTGCTCGAGGTATCCGGTTCAGAGCTCCAGGAGCTACCCATCATGCCCGTTGGATGGCAAAGGTTATTTATTGTATGAAGATCTGGATGTTTCATGGCCAATTCAAACTGACCTTCAGGGAAGAAAAAGCATGCATGGATTTGTGCATTTTTGCAGTTTGCAATTATGTGAAGGCATGGATGATGGCACCTGTTGCTGTCAGCGCTCCACTAAATTACTTGGCAGCTGTTAAAATCGTTGCTGGAATATTCATCAATAAATGCTGAGGTGTCTAAAGCTGCTTCTCAAAAGTGTTCCAATCACTTATGGTATTTTGCTCCAGAGATTGTCGGACTTGCATTGTTTGACAGTCAAGTGAGCGCGCAAACGAAGAGGCTGATGGTGAGAGCCATGAAAGATGGAAATGAAGATCATGAACTGAGAATTACTGTTGACCTTGGAACAATTGCAAGGAAGAACATTGAAGTGCTTTTCAAAATGATGGATCTCCCAGATGACTTCCTTGACGTTGATCCCGATGAGTGGGAGCCCAGGGTAGACTACCAAGAAGCTCTGGCTGTAGTGAAGGCAATGAATGTTGTCAATGATCATGCAGAGCGTGGGGTTGACCTAATACAAGAATATTGTGGTCTCATTACTAAAGATGAGTCCCAACTCCAATACTTGCTGCAAATTGTGCAGAACCATCGGCACAAGTATCCCGATAGCCGTAAACAAACTTTAATTGATCAGTAACTACTGAATTGCTATACTGCAGTGACTTTCGGGGTTTTTGGGGGTAAACAAGGAAGTGGGGCTGTGTACTTGTTGTGTGTTGTCAGTATGATTGAAGAGTGTGCAATAAAGACATGTCATTGTGCACGTTAAATGAAAAATAGCAATTGTCATTCTTTGCTTTGCTATTTCCTACAATACATTAATTCTGGTTTGACATATGACAAATATGTAATCAGATTTGTGTTTAGATTTGTAAGCTTAAAAAATATAATTTCTGTGCTTAGTATAAGAATAATGTGTAATGTATAACTTAAATGTGCCTGCAGTGCAATTCGATTTTGACCAATAAAATGTACAATCTTTGACTTGATTGAGCTACCTCTAAATATGCTTGAAATTCAACCAAATTTTAACCAAATCATTTTTTTGTACATTGGAACATAATTGGGGGGTGAGACTCAAGAAAATCTAAAAAAGGTAATTTAAGATCCACCCTATTGTACGCATGCCCCCATGTGTACGCATGTCCCACATTTTAGCACGGTAAACGTGATAAAACAATAGAACGAAGCAAATGAAAACATTTTAAGACTCACTTTTTCTTTTCTCTAATTACAATCTAAAATATAGCTGCAAGCAGCGATAAAGTGTCCAAGGCATAAAAAGCAGGAAAGCAAAAAGGCATCAAGGGAAAGCAAAGAAGAATATCAAAGAAAAACTAGAAGCAGTGTTCTTCCGAACAGGACTCCGGCAGGTCAGGTAGGTTTTTTTTTTGGCCTAGCGGTGACTCTATAATAGGCCAAAGTGAAAAGGGTGCCACGTGTTCTTGGGCCTTTCACGGCAATCGGACGCTGCATGCGGGATTTGAAGCATTTTGTTCCAAAAATGTGTTTTGCAAAAATTGACCCGCTGGTGGCGCTATAACAGGCCAATGTGAGAAGGGTGGCATCTGTTCCTTGGCCTAGTGGGAATGTGTGTGCAAAATCTCACACACATAGCAGGCTGCGTTTGAGACATTTTGTTCAAAAAGGAGCAATCCTGCAAACCTTGGAATTCAATGTTAGCCAATTAGATAGAATATGATATCTGACAAATCCGTCATGATTACATCACTGTAGAGATACTGTGTACTGATTTGTGTGATTTTCGGATAAAATCTGAAGGAGTAATATCGAAGAATGTGTTTTACATACTGTAAGTTGGCCTTCTGGTGGCGCTATAAATGGCAGATGTGAAAAATGCAGGGCACAGGTTTTTCCTTGGCCTCTGGGAAGTGTGCATACAAAGTTTTAAACTAATCGGTGGTTATAGGTAAAAGCACAAATTGGCCTCTACACAACATGTATGCAAAAGACTGTAGGCCTATATGCAACAGACATAAAAAACTGTGACACTATGCACCTGGACAGTTTGATTATGTACTGTACATAGTAAGCCTTGCTGAGCTATGAAGATCATATGAATCGGCACGGCTATGAACCTCATAGGGCAGGAGCCTATCTCCTGTTTCTGTAGCGTAAGGCAACTTGATGTACAAGTACACCCCCTGGACATGACGCTAGCATGTCACAGGTAGTTTCCCCCATTCCAACCCCTGATTCTGAGTTTCAAGCAGGGAGGCACTGGGTAACATTTTTTAGAATCTTTGGTATGACGCGACCGGGGTTTGAACCCGGATCTCCCAGTCTCAGGGAAGACACTCAAACCACTAGGCCACTGAGCTGGTACATGATATCGTTGCAATCCTTGGAAATCACAACATAGGTGTAGACATGACAGTTTGTATTATAATGCTTGTTTCAGGATTTATGATGCAAAATACATTATTTAGTAATGGCGGATATTAAAATACGCATCAAGGGGGGTTGGGGGACATTTTTAGGAAGGATCCATATCAGACATTGTTCAAGGAACCAAACTGTGAAGTGTACCAAATAACATGGTTTTACGCTTATATAAACCCCAGGCGGGATTCGATCCAACGACCTTCTGCATGAAAGGCATATGCCCTGACCACTACACTAAGCAGCCACAGAATCATATAAACCCCAGGCGGGATTCGATCCAACGACCTTCTGCATGAAAGGCATATGCCCTGACCACTACACTAGGCAGCCACAGAATCTGTTAGCCATGTTTGTTTAAAAAAAATGTTCTATGTAGGCTGAGTGCCTTGATTTTATTGATTTCCTTTTTATATTTTGGAGGCTTGGGGTGAAATCAATCTACTATGCACCTGGACAGTTTGATGATGTACATAGTAAGCCTTGCTGAGCTATGAAGAGGCCAGGCTATGAATCTCATAGGGCAGGAGCCTATCTCCTGTTTCTGTAGCGTAAGGTAACTTGTTGTACAAGTACACCCCCTGGACATGACGCTAGTATGTCGCAGGGAGTTACCCCCAATCCAACCCTAGATGTTGAGTTTCAAGCAGGGAAGAACTGGGTCCCATTTTTTAGAATCTTTGGTATGACACGACCCGGGTTTGAACCCAGATCTCCCAGTCTCAGGGCAGACACTCAAACCACTAGACCACTGAGCAGGTACATGGTATCATTGCAATCCTTGGAAATCACAACATAGGTGTAGACATGACAGTTTGTATTATAATGCTTGTTTCAGGTTTCAGGATTTATGTCATGGTTTTATGCTTATACAAGCCCCAGGTGGGATTCGATCCAACGAGCTTCTGCATGTAAGGCATGTGCCCTGACCACTACACTAGGCAGCCACAGGATCTGTTAACCATGTTTGTTTAAAAAAAAAGTTTCATGTAGGCTGAGTGCCTTGATTTTATTGATTTCTTTTTTATATTTTGGAGGCTTGGGGTGAAATCAATCTGAGTAAATGTAATCTGAGTATTTCTGAAATTTTCGAGTGATCATATTTTCTTTTACTCAAAACGGCCGGTAGAGAAGGGCTCATTTTAAACATGAACGTGATCTGGAGTTAGATCAGACGTGTCAACATTAAAGAGTTTGACATACGCACATGCCATGGGCATCCAGGATGTTAACATCAACTCTACCCAACGTGGGGTTTGAACTCACAACCATCCGAATATCAGGCACAGGCACTGACCACTACACTACGGCAGTCACACATAATGGACCTGTCATTTAAAAAAAAGAAAAGAAAAAAAAAAGTTTCATGTAATGTACTTGACGCCTTCTTTCAAAATGATATAGCGCCCCCCTTTGGCCAATTGGGGTAAGATTGGTTTCAGTGATATTTTGACTAACCCTCTATAGTAGTTCATCATGAAATTTTACTTTGCATGTATGTTTTAGAGGCAGAAGAATAATTTGCATAAGACTTGCAATGTTGATTGAATTATTAAAAAAGCATGTTTCAATTTAAAAGAAATCCGATCTGACAGATCTTTAGATATTGGTCCAAAGTTCATGTAAAAAAAGTTCCGTGCACGTGACGCGAAAGTTCCGGAATAAAAGCGGGTTTAAGTGTTTTACAAACTGCTCAAAATTTCGGAAAATCTAAGGGCGGAGCTTACTTAACAAAGACACAGATGTCTTCCGCTTGAGTCAAGGCATGCGTGTAAGCAAGTTGCATGTCTTCAAACGAAACGAGGCATGACTTATGCCCCTTTAAAGTTTGAGTTTTCAGACGCTTCGTATAGCGCCCCCCTTTGGCCAATTGGAGTAAGATTGCTTTCAGTGATATTTGGACTAACCCTCTACATATTTGCCAAATGCCATGAACGTGTCACTTTGCATGTATGATTTAGAGGCAGAAGAATAATTTGCATAAAACTGCAACATTGAGTGAATTATTAAAAAATAATGTTTCGCTTTAAAGAAAATCCGGCCGCTGTGCGATGACCGTGTTGGTCCAAAGTTCAAGTAAAAAAAGTTTCGCGCACGTTACGCGAAAATCCCAGGAGGAGATAGATTTTGACTGTTTTTCATATAATTCAAAATTGTGGGAGAAGTAAAGGTCAGAGGTCAAAAGTCAGAGCGTAAAAGTTGTTCGGCATGAGGAGACGCATAAGTGTATACAGGTTTCATTGCTGTACCTGAAACAGGGCATGAGCTACACCTGTTCAAAGTTGGCATTTTCAAAGGCTTCCTACAGCGCCACCCTTTGGCCGATTGTTGCGAGCTTCGCGTTTTAGCCGTTTGGCATAGTCCTCTGCCATACTGCCATGAACGTGTCACTTTGCATGTATGATTTAGAGGCAGAAGAATAATTTGCATGAAACTGCATTATACGGTTAATTATTAAAAAATAATGTTTCGCTTTAAAGAAAATCCGGCCGCTGTGCGATGACCGTGTTGGTCCAAAGTTCATGTAAAAAAGGTTTCGCGCACGTTACGCGAAAATCCCAGGAGGAGATAGATTTTGACTGTTTTTCATATAATTCAAAATTGTGGGAGAGGTAAAGGTCAGAGGTCAAAAGTCAGAGCGTAAAAGTTGTTCGGCATGAGGAGACGCATAAGTGTATACAGGTTTCATTGCTGTACCTGAAACAGGGCATGAGCTACACCAGTTCAAAGTTTGCACTTTCGAAGGCTTCCTACAGCGCCACCCTTTGGCCGATTGTTGCGAGCTTCGCGTTTTAGCCGTTTGGCATAGTCCTCTGCCATACTGCCGAGTTTCGTAAAAAGCGACTGCACGGTCTAGCCGCTAGAGAAAAAGTGGCGGAAGAATAATAATGACCAAGTCCAATATCAATGAGTGGCCATTTGCCACTTCGTGGCCTTGGCCACTAAATATGAACCCTTGTTGTAAAAAAACAAAGTTGTCCTTTAATGTCTTGTGTCCATAATGTTTGTACAGAACCAGACTGGGAACAGAACCCATGTAAATGACATGTGACACCATGACTGTCCAAAATGACATGAGAATAAGTAGAACAGAAAGCATAATTTTTCCAGTGATGTGATATGGATTATTGAAGTGGTGGCCCTCTAAATTCATGACGTCACGTGCGCATGTGTACATGCAGATGCTATTGTGCATGCCTGCCGCACGGTGCTATAGTTGAAATACTGTAGGCTATTCAACAACAAACAACATTTTTTATGTAATTATATTTCTTATTATTTAGTTACATTTGTTTCAATTTATGTATTTTCCTTTAAGTTTAATATAAAATATCTTTACATAGACTTTACATAGACTCATCCACACACAATAAAGTCTGCTAGCTCCTTTCCTCTCCCTCCGCTATGCAGCTGTGACAAAATGAGCGATTTAAACTCTTTATTTCAACACGCTGCTTCATTTTTCTTCCACGCTTGAGAAGTAAACAGATGAGAGACCGGTAGAGGACCTTTACTTTTTGGATAGAATGTTCACAAGAGGTAAGAAGTGTTCACGAACGTCGGAGCTTCCCCCCAACGGACGGATTGTGGATGACAAGTGTGAGGAACCTCATCTCGGAGCTGCATAGCGGAGGGAGAGGTTCCCAAAGGAGCTAAAAGTCTAGAAAGAATGCAAGGCCAACGTTCTGCTGGCCGCATATACAAGTGTAAATGAGGACGTAGGTGAGAACTGCCTACCAGAGTATTGTTATGCAAAGCAGCAAGGTAGGGGATTGAAGTGTAGTGTTGACCGTGGGTCACACACCTTGACGACGTGCGTGCACGCGCGCGTGTGTGTGTGCATGTGGGGCACGTGTGTGTGTGTGTGTATGTGGGGCACGTGTGTGTGTGCGTGCATGTGGTGCATGTGTGCATGTGTGTGTGTGTGTGTGTGTGTGTGTGTGTGTGTGTGTGTGTGTGTGTGTGCGCGTGTGTGTGTGTGTGTGTGTGCATGTGGGGCACGTGTGTGTGTGTGTGTGTGTGTGTGTGTGTGTGTGTGTGTGTGTGTGTGTGTGTATATATGTGTGTGTGTGTGTGTGTGTGTGTGTGTGTGTGTGTGTGTGTGTGTGTGTGTGTGTGCGTGCATGTGGGACACGTGTGTGTGCAGCTTGATACGTCTGGGCTCACTGAGCCCAACCGAGCCCACGGCGTCTCACCCCAGACTGTATCTCCACCAGGCCGGGTTGGCTACAGTATCAGTCTTTGATGGTTGAAGACTCATTTGCCAAAATGTAAAGTGGGCTGGTATAGCGCCACCATGAAAATATATACATAATGCAGGGGTTGGCTTGCCTATTGTCAGTCTGCAGAAGAAATGTGACTCTTTTCAATCTAGTAGTTTGCTAGATTAGCCACAGACAGACAGACAGACAGAAAACAGGCAGATGCTTGGCCTTCAGTCTAGCAGAGATAAAAATCACTTCACCACTGAACACCATATTGTTGTGATTTGTACCACTTCAATCACAAACTGAACACTAAGTTAATAGCTAATGATTGAATACGAACACGTCTTGTTTTATAGTAATTTGCACATATAACTTAGCATGAAATCACTTTGTCATATTATAGTGTTATATTGTATAGGAGGATTGACATACTGTGTGTGTGGAGGTCCAGGTTCATCACTGAAGACAGGACCATGTCCTTTAGACGCGTCACTCTTCATAGACACACAGCTGGGTGTTGGAGACTCTGCTCTGTGACTTCTGGAATCATGCAATGTTTATACATTTATCATGTGAATGAAAAAGTAATTTTATTTGTATGAGAGTAGAACTGTTTTCTCTTCAATGTTGAAACCACAGGAAAAACTGTAAAAATAGCAATAGAAACAGTAATAAAAAGTCAGACAGACAGATATTCCTATTTATTTCCTGCTCTACATTTGCTGTGTGTGTGTGTGTGTGTGTGTGTGTGTGTGTGTGTGTGTGTGTGTGTGTGTGTGTGTGTGTGTGTGTGTGTGTGTGCGTGTGCGTGCGCATGCGCATGCGTGTGTGTGTGTGAAAAGGCTCAGTGCAGATGTGATGAAATGTTTCCAATAAAGGATGCTGATAGTTCATGTCTTGTGTCCATAATGTTTGTACAGAACCAGACTGGGAACAGAACATGTAAATGACATGTGACACCATGACTGACCAAAATAACATGAGAATAAGTAGAACAGAAAGCATAATGTTTTCAGTGGTGTGATATGGATTTTTGAAGTGGTGGCCCTCTAAATTCATGACGTCACGTGCGCGCGTGCACGTCACGTGCATGTGCCATGTGCATGTGCCATGTGTACCTGCAGATGCTATTGCGCATGCCTGCCGCTCGGTGCTATAGTTGAAATACTGTAAGCTATTAAACAACAAACAACATTTTTTATGTAATTATATTTCATATTATTTAGTTACATTTGTTTCAATTCATGTATTTTCCTTTAAGTTTAATATAAAATATCTTTACATAGACTTTACATAGACTCATCCACACACAATAAAGTCTGCTAGCTCCTTTCCTCTCCCTCCGCTATGCAGCTCTGACAAAATGAGCGATTTAAACTCTTTATTTTAACACGCTGCTTCGTTTTTCTTCCACGCTTGAGAAGTAAACAGATGAGAGACCGGTATAGGACCTTTACTTTTTGGATAGAATGTTCACAGAAGGTAAGAAGTGTTCACGAACGGCGGAGCTTCCCCCCAATTGACCGATTGTGGATGACAAGTGTGAGGAACCTCATCTCAGAGCTGCATAGTGGAGGGAGAGGTTCCCAAAGGAGCTAAAAGTCTACAAAGAATGCAAGGCCAACGTTCTGCTGGCCGCATATACAAGTGTAAATGAGGACGTAGGTGAGAACTGCCTACCAGAGTATTGTTATGCAAAGCAGCAAGGTAGGGGATTGAAGTGTAGTGTTGACCGTGGGTCACACACCTTGACGACGTGCGTGCACGTGCGTGTGTGTGTGTGTGCATGTGGGGCACGTGTGTGTGTGTGTGTATGTGGGACACGTGTGTGTGCAGCTTGATACGTCTGGGCTCACCGAGCCCAAACGAGCCCACGGCATCTCACCCCAGACTGTATCTCCACCAGGCCGGGTTGGCTACATTATCAGTCTTTGATGGTTGAAGACTCATTTGCCAAAATATAAAGTGGGCTGGTATAGCGCCACCATGAAAATATAAACATAATGCAGGGATTGGCTTCCTCTGCCTATTGGCAGTGTGCAGAAGAAATGTGACTCTTTTCAATCTAGTAGTTTGCTAGATTAGCCACAGACAGAGAGACAGAAAACAGGCTGATGCTTGGCCTTCAGTCTGGCAGAGATAAAAATCACTTCACCACTGAACACCATATTGTTGTGATTTGTACCACTTCAATCACAAACTGAACACTAAGTTAATAGCTAATGATTGAATACAAACACGTCTTGTTTTATAGTAATTTGCACATATAACTTAGCACGAGATCACTTTGTCATGTTATAGTGTTATATATTGTATAGGAGGATTGACATACTGTGTGTGTGGAGGTCCAGGTTCATCACTGAAGACAGGACCATGTCCTTTAGACCAGTCACTCTTCATAGACACACAGCTGGGTGTTGGAGACTCTGCTCTGTGACTTCTGGAATCATACAATGTTTATACATTTATCATGTGAATGAAAAAGTAATTTTATTTGTATGAGAGAGTAGAACTGTTTTGGCTCTTCAATGTTGAAACCACAGGAAAAACTGTAAAAATAGCAATAGAAACAGTAATAAAAAGTCAGACAGACATATATTCCTATTTATTTCCTGCTCTATATTTGCTGTGTGTGTGTGTGTGTGTGTGTGTGTGTGTGTGTGTGTGTGTGTGTGTGTGTGTGTGTGTGTGTGTGTGTGTGTGTGTGCGTGCGTGCGTGCGTGCGCGCGTGCGCGTGTGTGTGTGTGTGAAAAGGCTCAGTGCAGATGTGATGAAATGTTTCCAATAAAGGATGCTGATAGTTCATGTCTTGTGTCCATAATGTTTGTACAGAACCAGACTGGGAACAGAACATGTAAATGACATGTGACACCATGACTGACCAAAATGACATGAGAATAAGTAGAACAGAAAGCATAATGTTTCCAGTTTTGTGATATGGATTTTTGAAGGGGTGGCCCTCTAAATTCATGACGTCACGTACGCGCGTGCACGTCACGTGCATGCGCATGTGTACATGCAGATGTTATTGCGCATGCCTGCCGCACGGTGCTATAGTTGAAATACTGTAGGCTATTCAACAACACATTTTTTTTAATGTAATTATATTTCTTATTATTTAGTTACATTTGTTTCAATTCATGTATTTTCCTTTAAGTTTAATATAAAATATCTTTACATAGACTCATCCACACACAATAAAGTCTGCTAGCTCCTTTCCTCTCCCTCCGCTATGCAGCTCTGACAAAATGAGCGATTTAAACTCTTTATTTTAACACGCTGCTTCATTTTTCTTCCACGCTTGAGAAGTAAACAGATGAGAGACCGGTATAGGACCTTTACTTTTTGGATAGAATGTTCACAAAAGGTAAGAAGTGTTCACGAACGGCGGAGCTTCCCCCCAATTGACCGATTGTGGATGACAAGTGTGAGGAACCTCATCTCAGAGCTGCATAGCGGAGGGAGAGGTTCCCAAAGGAGCTAAAAGTCTACAAAGAATGCAAGGCCAACGTTCTGCTGGCCGCATATACAAGTGTAAATGAGGACGTAGGTGAGAATTGCCTACCAGAGTATTGTTATGCAAAGCAGCCAGGGAGGGGATTGAAGTGTAGTGTTGACCGTGGGTCACACACCTTGACCACGTGCGTGCACGTGTGTGTGTGTGTGTGTGTGTGTGTGTGCGTGCATGTGGGGCACGTGTGTGTGCATCTTGATACGTCTGGGCTCACTGAGCCCAAACGAGCCCACGGCGTCTCACCCCAGACTGTATCTCCACCAGGCCGGGTTGGCTACACTATCAGTCTTTGATGGTTGAAGACTCATTTGCCAAAATGTAAAGTGGGCTGGTATAGCGCCACCATGAAAATATAAACATAATGCAGGGATTGGCTTCCTCTGCCTATTGGCAGTGTGCAGAAGAAATGTGACTCTTTTCAATCTAGTAGTTTGCTAGATTAGCCACAGACAGAGAGACAGAAAACAGGCAGATGCTTGGCCTTCAGTCTGGCAGAGATAAAAATCACTTCACCACTGAACACCATATTGTTGTGATTTGCACCACTTCAATCACAAACTGAACACTAAGTTAATAGCCAATCTAAAATATGAACCCTTGTTGTAAAAAAACAAAGTTGTCCTTTAATGTCTTGTGTCCATAATGTTTGTACAGAACCAGACTGGGAACAGAACCCATGTAAATGACATGTGACACCATGACTGTCCAAAATGACATGAGAATAAGTAGAACAGAAAGCATAATTTTTCCAGTGATGTGATATGGATTATTGAAGTGGTGGCCCTCTAAATTCATGACGTCACGTGCGCGCGTGCACGTGACGTGCATGCGCATGTGTACATGCAGATGCTATTGTGCATGCCTGCCGCACGGTGCTATAGTTGAAATACTGTAGGCTATTCAACAACAAACAACATTTTTTATGTAATTATATTTCTTATTATTTAGTTACATTTGTTTCAATTTATGTATTTTCCTTTAAGTTTAATATAAAATATCTTTACATAGACTTTACATAGACTCATCCACACACAATAAAGTCTGCTAGCTCCTTTCCTCTCCCTCCGCTATGCAGCTGTGACAAAATGAGCGATTTAAACTCTTTATTTCAACACGCTGCTTCATTTTTCTTCCACGCTTGAGAAGTAAACAGATGAGAGACCGGTAGAGGACCTTTACTTTTTGGATAGAATGTTCACAAGAGGTAAGAAGTGTTCACGAACGTCGGAGCTTCCCCCCAACGGACGGATTGTGGATGACAAGTGTGAGGAACCTCATCTCAGAGCTGCATAGTGGAGGGAGAGGTTCCCAAAGGAGCTAAAAGTCTACAAAGAATGCAAGGCCAACGTTCTGCTGGCCGCATATACAAGTGTAAATGAGGACGTAGGTGAGAACTGCCTACCAGAGTATTGTTATGCAAAGCAGCAAGGTAGGGGATTGAAGTGTAGTGTTGACCGTGGGTCACACACCTTGACCACGCGCGTGCACGCGTGTGTGTGTGTGTGTGTGTGTGTGTGTGTGTGTGTGTGTGTGTGTGTGTGTGTGTGTGTGTGCGTGCATGTGGGGCACGTGTGTGTGTGCGTGCATGTGGGGCACGTGTGTGTGCAGCTTGATACGTCTGGGCTCACTGAGCCCAACCGAGCCCACGGCGTCTCACCCCAGACTGTATCTCCACCAGGCCGGGTTGGCTACAGTATCAGTCTTTGATGGTTGAAGACTCATTTGCCAAAATGTAAAGTGGGCTGGTATAGCGCCACCATGAAAATATATACATAATGCAGGGGTTGGCTTGCCTATTGTCAGTCTGCAGAAGAAATGTGACTCTTTTCAATCTAGTAGTTTGCTAGATTAGCCACAGACAGACAGACAGACAGAAAACAGGCAGATGCTTGGCCTTCAGTCTGGCAGAGATAAAAATCACTTCACCACTGAACACCATATTGTTGTGATTTGTACCACTTCAATCACAAACTGAACACTAAGTTAATAGCTAATGATTGAATACGAACACGTCTTGTTTTATAGTAATTTGCACATATAACTTAGCATGAAATCACTTTGTCATATTATAGTGTTATATTGTATAGGAGGATTGACATACTGTGTGTGTGGAGGTCCAGGTTCATCACTGAAGACAGGACCATGTCCTTTAGACCCGTCACTCTTCATAGACACACAGCTGGGTGTTGGAGACTCTGCTCTGTGACTTCTGGAATCATGCAATGTTTATACATTTATCATGTGAATGAAAAAGTAATTGTATTTGTATGAGAGAGTAGAACTGTTTTCTCTTCAATGTTGAAACCACAGGAAAAACTGTAAAAATAGCAATAGAAACAGTAATAAAAAGTCAGACAGACAGATATTCCTATTTATTTCCTGCTCTACATTTGCTGTGTGTGTGTGTGTGTGTGTGTGTGTGTGTGTGTGTGTGTGTGTGTGTGTGTGTGTGTGTGTGTGTGCGCGTGCGCATGCGCATGCGTGTGTGTGTGTGTGTGAAAAGGCTCAGTGCAGATGTGATGAAATGTTTCCAATAAAGGATGCTGATAGTTCATGTCTTGTGTCCATAATGTTTGTACAGAACCAGACTGGGAACAGAACATGTAAATGACATGTGACACCATGACTGACCAAAATAACATGAGAATAAGTAGAACAGAAAGCATAATGTTTTCAGTGGTGTGATATGGATTTTTGAAGTGGTGGCCCTCTAAATTCATGACGTCACGTGCGCGCGTGCACGTCACGTGCATGTGCCATGTGCATGTGCCATGTGTACCTGCAGATGCTATTGCGCATGCCTGCCGCTCGGTGCTATAGTTGAAATACTGTAAGCTATTAAACAACAAACAACATTTTTTATGTAATTATATTTCATATTATTTAGTTACATTTGTTTCAATTCATGTATTTTCCTTTAAGTTTAATATAAAATATCTTTACATAGACTTTACATAGACTCATCCACACACAATAAAGTCTGCTAGCTCCTTTCCTCTCCCTCCGCTATGCAGCTCTGACAAAATGAGCGATTTAAACTCTTTATTTTAACACGCTGCTTCGTTTTTCTTCCACGCTTGAGAAGTAAACAGATGAGAGACCGGTATAGGACCTTTACTTTTTGGATAGAATGTTCACAGAAGGTAAGAAGTGTTCACGAACGGCGGAGCTTCCCCCCAATTGACCGATTGTGGATGACAAGTGTGAGGAACCTCATCTCGGAGCTGCATAGCGGAGGGAGAGGTTCCCAAAGGAGCTAAAAGTCTACAAAGAATGCAAGGCGGACGTTCTGCTGGCCGCATATACAAGTGTAAATGAGGACGTAGGTGAGAACTGCCTACCAGAGTATTGTTATGCAAAGCAGCAAGGTAGGGGATTGAAGTGTAGTGTTGACCGTGGGTCACACACCTTGACGACGTGCGTGCACGAGCGTGTGTGTGTGTGCATGTGGGGCACGTGTC
>NC_137810.1:70319388-70349388 GCF_963921795.1 Nannobrachium achirus | reverse complement strand
ACAGATATTCCTATCTATTTCCTCTATTTGCTTTCTCTGTCTGTCTGTCTGTCTGTCTGTCTGTCTGTCTGTCTGTCTGTCTGTGTCTGTGTGTGTGTGTGTGTGTGTGTGTGTGTGTGTGTGTGTGTGTGTGTGTGTGTGTGTGTGTGTGTGTGTGGGTGTGTTTTTGAAAAGGCTCAGTGCAAATGGGATGAAATGTTAAAGGAGTAGTTCAACCCCAAAATGAAAATTTTTCTATTGATTACTCATGCCATGGAGACTTGAGGTCAAAAATATATTTTTGTATTTGTCGCATTCCTAAGAAGATATTTTTACTACAGTAAATTTACCCCAATTGATTCCGGAAGGGGACCCGAATGCATTTGGGTCTCCATCCGGAATCAATGGGGGTAAATTTACTCTAACACAATTTTTGTCTTAGGAATGTGACAAATACAAAAATATATTATTGACCTCAAGTCTCCATGGGGTGAGTAATCAATAGAAATAATAAGTAAATGACATGTGACACCATGAATGTCCAAAATGACATGAGAATAAGTAGAGCAGAAAGCAAAATGTTTCCAGTGGATTGATAAGGATTTTTGAAGTGGTGGCCCTCTAAATTCATGACGTCAGGTGCGTGCGCATGTGTACATGCAGATGCTATTGCGCATGCCTGCTGCACGGTGCTATAGTTGAAATACTGTAGGCTATTCAACAACAAACAACATTGTTAATGTAATTATTATATTTCTTATTATTTAGTTTGTTTCAATTCATGTATTTTACATTAGGTTTAATATAAAATATCTTTACATAGACTTTACATAGACTCATCCACACAATAAAGTCTGCAAGCTCCTTTCCTCTCCCTCCGCTATGCAGCTGTGACAAAATGAGCGATTTAAACTCTTTATTTCAACACGCTGCTTCGTTTTTCTTCCACGCTTGAGAAGTAAACAGATGAGAGACCGGTAGAGGACCTTTACTTTTTGGATAGAATGTTCACAAGAGGTAAGAAGTGTTCACGAACGGCAGAGCTTCCCCCCAATTGACCGATTGTGGATGACAAGTGTGAGGAACCTCATCTCGGAGCTGCATAGTGGAGGGAGAGATTCCCAAAGGAGCTAAAAGTCTACAAAGAATGCAAGGCCAACGTTCTGCTGGTCGCATATACAAGTGTAAATGAGGACGTAGGTGAGAACTGCCTACCAGAGTATTGTTATGCAAAGCAGCCAGGGAGGGGATTGAAGTGTAGTGTTGACCGTGGGTCACACACCTTGACCACGTGCGTGCACGGGCGTGTGTGTGTGTGTGTGCGTGCATGTGGGGCACGTGTGTGTGTGCGTGCACGTGGGGCACGTGTGTGTGTGTGTGTGTGTGTGTGCGTGCATGTGGGGCACGTGTGTGTGTGCGTGCATGTGGGGCACGTGTGTGTGTGTGCGTGCATGTGGGGCACGTGTGTGTGTGTGCGTGCATGTGGGGCACGTGTGCGTGCAGCTTGATACGTCTGGGCTCACCGAGCCAAACCGAGCCCACGGCATCTCACCCCACACTGTATCTCCACCAGGCCGGGTTGGCTACATTATCAGTCTTTGATGGTTGAAGACTCATTTGCCAAAATATAAAGTGGGCTGGTATAGCGCCACCATGAAAATATATACATAATGCAGGGATTGGCTTCCTCTGCCTATTGTCAGTGTGCAGAAGAAATGTGACTCTTTTCAATCTAGTAGTTTGCTAGATTAGTCACAGACAGAGAGACAGAAAACAGGCTGATGCTTGGCCTTCAGTCTAGCAGAGATAAAAATCACTTCACCACTGAACACCATTATTGTTGTGATTTGTACCACTTTAATCACAAACTGAACACTAAGTTAATAGCTAATGATTGAATACGAACACGTCTTGTTTTATAGTAATTTGCACGCATAACTTAGCCTGAGATCACTTTGTCATGTTATAGTGTTATTGTGTAGGAGGATTGACATACTGTGTGTGTGGAGGTCCAGGTTCATCACTGAAGACAGGACCATGTCCTTTAGACGCGTCACTCTTCATAGACACACAGCTGGGTGTTGGAGACTCTGCTCTGTGACTTCTGGAATCATACAATGTTTATACATTTATCATGTGAATGAAAAAGTCATTTCATTTGTATGAGAGAGTAGAACTGTTTGTCTCTTCAATGTTGAAACCAAAGGAAAAACTGTAAAAATAGCAATAGAAACAGTAATTAAAAGTCAGACAGACAGATATTCCTATTTGTTTCCTGCTCTACATTTGTGTGTGTGTGTGTGTGTGTGTGTGTGTGTGTGTGTGTGTGTGTGTGTGTGTGTGTGTGTGTGTGTGTGTGTGTGTGTGTGTCTGTGTGTGTGTGTGTGTGTGTGTGTGTGTGTGTGTGTGTGTGTGTGTGTGTGAGAGGGTGTTTGAAAAGGCTCAGTGCAGATGTGATGAAATGTTTCCAATAAAGGATGCTGATAGTTCATGTCTTGTGTCCATAATGTTTGTACAGAACCAGACTGGGAACAGAACCCATGTAAATGACATGTGATACCATGACTGTCCAACATGACATGAGAATAAGTAGAACAGAAAGCATAATGTTTCCAGTGGTGTGATATGGATTTTTGAAGTGGTGGCCCTCTAAATTCATGATGTCAGGTGCACACGTGCACGTCACGTGCATGTGCCATGTGCATGCGCAATGTGTACATGCAGATGCTATTGCGCATCCCTGCCGCACGGTGCTATAGTTGAAATACTGTAGGCTATTCAACAACACACAACATTGTCAATGTAATTATATTTCTTATTATTTAGTAACATTTGTTTCAATTCATGTATTTTCATTTAGGTTTTATATAAAATAACTTTACATAGACTCATCCACACACAGTAAAGTCTGCTAGCTCCTTTCCTCTACCTCCGCTATGCAGCTGTGACAAAATGAGCGATTTAAACTCTTTATTTCAACACGCTGCTTAGTGTTTCTTCCACGCTTGAGAAGTAAACAGATGAGAGACCGGTATAGGACCTTTACTTTTTGGATAGAATGTTCACAAAAGGTAAGAAGTGTTCACGAACGGCAGAGCTTGCCGCCAACAGACCGATTGTGGATGACAAGTGTGAGGAACCTCATCTCAGAGCTGCATAGTGGAGGGAGAGGTTCCCAAAGGAGCTAAAAGTCTACAAAGAATGCAAGGCCAACGTTCTGCTGGCCACATATACAAGTGTAAATGAGGACGTAGGTGAGAACTGCCCACCATAGTATTGTTATGCAAAGCAGCCAGCTAGGGGATTGAAGTGTAGTGTTGACCGTGGGTCACACACCTTGACGACGTGCGTGCACGTGCGTGCGTGTGTGTGCGTGCACGTGGGGCAGGTGTGCGTGCTGCTTGATACGTCTGGGCTCACCGAGCCAAACCGAGCCTACGGCATCTCACCCCAGACTGTATCTCCACCAGGCCGGGTTGGCTACATTATAGTCTAGTGGTTTTTCTGAAAAATGTGATTGTTAGAGGCATTTTGGGGTAAAAGTTGGGAACCAGTCTATTTAACACAATTCAAGGGTGCTGAATCTGAAAAAAATGGTTCCCAAGCAAAAAAAAGGTTTTTGACCTTCTAATTTGCATAACAAAATAGCTGCCGAATTGTCAATTTTAAACTATTTCTTCAAGAGATATTTCACTTTCAAAAAACCCTTAGTAATTTTAACGTCTAATCAAGCTTTTTGGGAACACCCAGGACAGTTTTTGAGTTGTTTGATTCAGTTTAGATTTAGATATTTGATATTCATTTTATCAGACACGCCCCCTTCCTATACAAACCCATTGTAACATCAAACTCCATTTTAACCATGATTGATTTAATGAAAACACCCGTCTTTTTTTCTGGTGACTCCTGACATCCTCCTAATACGTGAGCAGGTTGTGTTTTGTCAATAACATTTTTCATTTATTTGTAATAATTTCTTAATTGTATTTAATTTTTTTCATTTTCCCAAATAATTATAAAAAATAAACTAAAAAGGTTATCGAAAGAACACTGCCTGTTCGTATATTAGAAGGGCATCAGGAGTCACCAGAAAAAAAGGATGGGTGTTTTAATTGAATTTATCATGGTTAAAATGTTTTATTTTTATTTAAAAGGGATATTTCACTTAAATACAAATACATTTTAACCATGATAGATTCAATGAAAACACCCATCCTTTTTTCTGGTGACTCCTGATGCCCTCCTAATACACGAACAGGCAATGTTTTTTCGATAACTTTTTTAGTTTCTTTTTAATAATTATTTGAGAAAATGAAAAATAAATAAATACAAAAAATATTTTTAAATAAATGAAAGGAGTTATCGAAAGAACAAGACCTGCTCACGTATTAGGAGGGCGTCAGGAGTCACCAGAAAAAAAGGATGGGTGTTTTCATTAAATCTATCATGGTTAGAATGGAGTTTGAAGTTGCAATGTGTTTGTATAGGAAGGGGGCGTGTCTGATAAAAATGAATACGAAACATCTAAATCTAAACTGATTCAAGCACCTCAAAAACTGTCCTGGGTGTTCACAAAAGCCTGATTATATGATAAAATGATGAATAGTTTTTTGAAAGAGAAATATTGCTTGAATAAATAGTTCGAAATGTACAATTCAGCAGCCACTTTGTTATGCAAATTAGAAGGTCAAAAACTCAACATTTTGATTGGGAACCAGGTTTTTCAGATTCGGCACCCTTGAATTATGTAAAATAGCCTGGTTCCCCACTTTTACCCCCAAATGCCTCTAACCTGCTTATAGAAGGCCTTTTTTCAGTATTTCCACCTGACTATTATCAGTCTTTGATGGTTGAAGACTCATTTGCCAAAATGTAAAGTGGGCTGGTATAGCGCCACCATGAAAATATATACATAATGCAGGGATTGGCTTCCTCTGCCTATTGGCAGTGTGCAGAAGAAATGTGACTCTTTTCAATCTAGTAGTTTGCTAGATTAGCCAGAGACAGAAAACAGGCAGATGCTTGGCCTTCAGTCTGGCAGAGATAAAAATCACTTCACCACTGAAAACCATATTGTTGTGATTTGTACCACTTCATTCACAAACTGAACACTAAGTTAATAGCTAATGATTGAATACGAACACGTCTTGTTTTATAGTAATTTGCACATATAACTTAGCATGAGATCACTTTGTCATATTATAGTGTTATATATTGTGTAGGAGGATTGACATACTGTGTGTGTGGAGGTCCAGGTTCATCACTGAAGACAGGACCATGTCCTTTAGACGCGTCACTCTTCATAGACACACAGCTGGGTGTTGGAGACTCTGCTCTGTGACTTCTGGAATCATACAATGTTTATACATTTATCATGTGAATGAAAAAGTCATTTTATTTGTATGAGAGAGTAGAACATTTGGAGATGACTGACATCACTGACTGACATCAGTACATTGCCCAAATTTGGAGATGACATCACAGACTGGCCTGGACACGGAACACCATATATGGGCATAGAAGAGAGCCAGACAGACAGAGATAAGAGATCTCCACATAATGCATGGACATGAAAGGGACACAGACAGACATTGCCACATTGCATATTGCTACGTGTCTATGTCCTACTTTGTCATTCTAGTATGTCATTCAAAAGAAGCAAAAATAGCCAATCTACAAGCTCAAGTAGATCGAGCTTGTAGATCGCCTATGTTTTGCTTCTTTTGAATTGGAGCCCTGAATTATTTTTTGTTATTTGTTCATTGGAATTCTAAAATGTAACATTATGATTTAATTTCAAATGCAGTTAGTTATACTCTTGTTAACTTGATGAACATGAATACAAATATGTTGGATATAAAAAATACATTTTAATGATACTATACTAGTAATTAAGCTACTAATTTAAGCAGGTCATGTTTACATGTTTGTAATTGTAACAGCTGAAATCAATAATATATCGGTATTCCAATACCAACCAGCGGGCTGCATTAAGTGAAGGTGGGGGCCGCATGTGGCCCCCGGGCCGCCAGTTGCCCATGTATGGTATAGGAGGAATGACCTACTGTGTGTGTGGAGGTCCAGGTTCATCACTGAAGACAGGACCTTCTCCTTTAGAGCGGTCACTCTTCATAGACACACAGCTGGGTGTTGGAGACTCTGCTCTGTGACTTCTGGAATCATACAATGTTTATACATTTATCATGTGAATGAAAAGGTCATTTCATTTGTATGAGAGAGTAGAACTGTTTTGTCTCTTCAATGTTGAAACCTGCACAGGAAGAACTGTAAAAATAGCAATAGAAACAGTAATAAAAAGTCAGACAGACAGATATTCCTATTTATGTCCTGCTCTATATTTGCTATATTTGCTGTGTGTGTGTGTGTGTGTGTGTGTGTGTGTGTGTGTGTGTGTGTGTGTGTGTGTGTGTGTGTGTGTGTGTGTGTGTGTGTGTGTGTGTGCGCGTAGGTGCGTGCGTTGCTGCGTGCGTGCGTTGCTGCGTGCGTGTGTGTTTGCGCATGGAAAGGCTCAGTGCAGATGTGATGACATGTTTCCAATAAAGGATGCTGATAGTTAATGTCTTGTGTCCATAATGTTTGTACAGAACCAGACTGGGAACAGAACCCATGTAAATGACATGTGACACCATGACTGACCAACATGACATGAGAATAAGTAGAACAGAGAGGATATCTCCACCAGGCCGGGTTGGCTACATTATCAGTCTTTGAACAATGGTTCAAGACTCATTGGCCAAAATGTAAAGTGGGCTGGTATAGCGCCATCATGACAATATATACATAATGCAGGGATTGGCTTCCTAGGCCTATTGGCAGTGTGCACAAGAAATGTGGCTCTCGTCAACCCTTAGCCACAGACAGACAGACAGACAGACAGACAGACAGACAGACAGACAGACAGACAGACAGACAGACAGACAGACAGACAGACAGACAGACAGACACATGGCCTTCAACTTGGCAGAGATAACAGTCACTTCACCACTGAACACATTGTTGTGATTTGCACCACTTCAATCACAAACTGAACACTAAGTCAATAGCTAACGATTGAATGTCTTGTTTTATAGTAATTTGTTCATACAACTTAGCATGAGATCACTTTGTCATGTTATAGTGTTATATATTGTATAGGAGGATTGACATACTGTGTGTGTGGAGGTCCAGGTTCATCACTGAAGACAGGACCATGTCCTTTAGACGCGTCACTCTTCATAGACACACAGCTGGGTGTTGGAGACTCTGCTCTGTGACTTCTGGAATCATACAATGTTTATACATTTATCATGTGAATGAAAATATAATTGTATGAGAGAGTAGAACTGTTTTGGCTCTTCAATGTTGAAACCACAGGAAAAACTGTAAAAATAGCAATAGAAACAGTAATAAAAAGTCAGACAGACAGATATTCCTATTTATTTCCTGCTCTATATTTGCTGTGTGTGTGTGTGTGTGTGTGTGTGTGTGTGTGTGTGTGTGTGTGTGTGTGTGTGTGTGTGTGCGTGCGTGCGTGCGTGCGTGCGTGCGTGTGTGCGTGTTTGCGCATGAAAGGGCTCAGTGCAGATGTGATGGAATATTTCCAATAAAGGATGCTGATAGCTAATGTCCATAATGTTTGTACAGAACCAGACTGGGAACAGAACCCATGTAAATCACATGTGACACCATGACTGTCCAACATGACATAAGAATGAGTAGCAGAGCGCATATCTCCACCAGGCCGGGTTGGCTACATTATCAGTCTTTGATGGTTGAAGACTCATTTGCCAAAATGTAAAGTGAGCTGGTATAGCGCCACCATGAAAATATATACATAATGCAGGGGTTGGCTTGCCTATTGGCAGTGTGCAGAAGAAATGTGACTCTTTTCAATCTAGTAGTTTGCTAGATTAGCCACAGACAGAGAGACAGAAAACAGGCAGATGCTTGGCCTTCAGTCTGGCAGAGATACAAATCACTTCACCACTGAACACCATATTGTTGTTATTTGCACCACTTCATTCACAAACTGAACACTAAGTTAATAGCTAATGATTGAATACGAACACGTCTTGTTTTATAGTAGTTTGCACATATAACTTAGCATGAGATCACTTTGTCATGTTATAGTGTTATATATTGTATAGGAGGATTGACATACTGTGTGTGTGGAGGTCCAGGTTCATCACTGAAGACAGGACCATGTCCTTTAGACGCGTCACTCTTCATAGACACACAGCTGGGTGTTGGAGACTCTGCTCTGTGGATGTGATGTTTGTCAGCTTCCTCCTTCTTGCTCTCCATGTTGCTCTTTATTAAACCTGTCAAGTCAATAAAATAGAGAGAGAGAGAGAGAGAGAGAGAGAGAGAGAGAGAGAGAGAGAGAGAGAGAGAGAGAGAGAGTTTAGTTGCCGACAACACATTTCTAGAACGGTGTCAGTAATATTTTCAATATCATTCTGTATTATCGATATGCCAATGACATAGGATGATATTATGAAATATTAACTGTGAGTCTGCTATGAGGCAACAATATCACCATCATAATGATGAGACTACAGTAGATGAACAACAATATCACCATCATAATGCTGAGACTACAGTAGATGAACAACAATATCAACATCATAATGATGAGACTGCAGTAGATGCAGATGCATGCAGTAGCTCTTGTCAACCAGCAGGGGTCCTACTAGACCACAGAGACACAGCTGTTGCAACAACAGAACTAACAGCTGGTCTGAGGTAGACGTTGGAATATCATGTTAATAATACTATTAATTAAAAAACATTAAAAGGTATCTTCAGTGATTGTATTTCATTCATATTAAAATATAATTGGTACATTTTCCATTCATTCTCCTCATTAGAATGTGTGCTGACCATATAAGGACTTCCACCATGGCCCGTGTTACGGGCATAGCTAGATTTGGTTTTCAGAGGTGGCCAGCCAGTCCTCGACCAATCAGGGTAGAGTATGGCCGTAGATATGTTATGATGTTTAGTTATGATGGTCAAAATAAAGGTTTTGAGAACCACAGTCGCTCTGAATTAATAACGTCTGCTAAATGCCTAGAATCTAGGCATTTAGCAGACGTTATTAATTCAGAAAAAGTTTACAATCTAGGCCCTAGATTGTAAACTACTGAACTCATAAAATGCCACAGTCTGGTAGTAAATCAGTATCATACATATCCTGAAGCTGGAGATGTAGGCCTAGCGATATTCAGTGATTGGGTCTAATGATCAAAACAAGAACATTTTAATGGTGTACAAAATCTATAAAAAACTAAACATTTCCACGATGTAAGGCCAGTAAGTGACAAGATGACCCCCGGCAACTTTCAGTACCACTGAATACACCTTTAATAGACATATTTTTCATGATTGGATTGTTTTTATAGTAAAACTGTTCATCATAAAATATCTTACTACATTCACAAACATTAAATACTCAAAGTAAACCACACCCTACTGAAAACTACTTCACATGAGCAGCTTCCTCTAAATCACATGGTTTACAGTAACACAGCTGAAGAGTCAGACCATAGAGGAGTGGATACAGTCTAAATCACATGGTTTACAGTAACACAGCTGAAGAGTCAGACCATAGAGGAGAGGATACAGTCTAAATCACATGGTTTACAGTAACACAGCTGAAGAGTCAGACCATAGAGGAGAGGATAACGTCTCTGTGAATGTTGCAGATCTGGTCTGCAATGGAAACGCTGCTTGCATGCATGTGTATGTGTGTATAAATAACAGGATACAGTAGGCGGGCTGTAGACAGGATATCACTGTTAAATGACAATGGAAACGCTGTGTGTATGCATGTGTGTGTATAAATAACAGGATACAGTAGGCGGGCTGTAGACAGGATATCACTGTTAAATGACAATGGAAACACTGTGTGTATGGATGTGTGTGTATAAATAACAGGATACAGTAGGCGGGCTGTAGACAGGATATCACTGTTAAATGACAATGGAAACGCTGTGTGTATGGATGTGTGTGTATAAATAACAGGATACAGTAGGCGGGCTGTAGACAGGATATCACTGTTAAATGACAATGGAAACCAAGCAGGTTTCAGAGGTTTAGAAAGACCGCAGAGAGCAAAGCTGACGTGGGTTTACCTAACCGTCATAAAATGTCATAAATTAATCACCCCAAATCCACTTTGGGGTGATTATTTATTTCACTTCTACTTTCTGTAGAAGTGAAAACATCACAACTGTCCCTTAATGCTTAATGTAAAAAAATAAATATCATTAAAAAAAACAAAAAAAAAAAACAGATCTACAAGCTCACAGCGACATGTTAAATTAACTTGTAGATTGGCTATTTTCACAGATTTCATAATTGTAGGGTTAGAGTTGATAAGCTGATGTTGATGCTTTATTAACTCATTTAGCTGAGGACCCTAAGGACCCCTAGGGGTCCCCAGACCCTACATTGAGAACCAGCTGACCGTGTCTTAAAGCTAAAATCTGGCTTCGGGATTTCCACTTCTTGAAAAGTGATCTGACGCAGTGCACATATTTCAGATAGCATACTACAAAGGCCAGTTGAAGCCCTATAACCCTATAAATGCATAATTCATAAAATATGGAATGCTAAAAGATGGAGCAAGTAAAATGTAATTAATCTATTAATGGAAGTCTTTGGGGGAAGAAAATACATTTAATGAAGCGTCAGTGTTAGTTTATGAAGGACATGGGAGTCAAGTCACTATCATACCTCATTAACATATCTGCTGGTCATTATGTCACATGACTGCCATACTCCAATCAAAGCTCTCAATCAGTAGGGAAGGCTCCTGCCAACTAAAGTATGACATTGTTGTATCTTGTTTTATCATGTGATAGAGTATTTACACCTTACACCTCAATGATGTATTCTGGTCACAATAAAAGCCAGTCACACACAAAATTACATCCATGCCTTATACGACACCACATCACTTTGGTCACACATCGATTTAGAATGGTCTTATACTGTATGCTTATTCTGCTGTGTCTAATATGTTGGTTCATCATTAACACCACAGAGAGAGAGAGAGAGAGAGAGAGAGAGAGAGAGAGAGAGAGAGAGAGAGAGAGAGAGAGAGAGAGAGAGAGAGAGAGAGAGAGAGAGAGAGAGAGAGAGATGTGAGCGCGGGTAAAAACCAGAAGTTAAGAAGTTTTCATAGTTTGTATTAAATTCAACCAAACTTTTATAGACGATACCAACTGGTTCTTGTATGAAGCATAAACACACTTACCCTACAGTAACCTTTAGAAGAGCAGACTAGAGGCATTCATTCTGTATAAAACACACTTTATAAAACCTTTTATCTATCGTCATAAAATGGCGTTCAGACGGTTCAGATCTCCGCTCCGTTGTGACAAGATGGCTGTCTGTCACCAGTGATGTCACAGCCATTCAGACTGTGTGTGTGTGTTGGGGGCGGGGGGGAATTTTATGTATTTATCTATTTATTTAAAGATTTTTTTTTTTTACTGTACCGTTTTTTTTTCTTTTCTTTTTTAAGCAAATGCACTTCCATGGTCATTTTATATTATGAGCAACATATAGGCTATACGTACTTGTACTACTTGTGCCACAGATCATACCTGAATATTTCAACCTCCCTCCATACGTTTGGTATTGGTTTCTTCTAAAACAGAAGTTCAGTTTGTGCACAGCACTCTGTGACTTATCCATGACAGACAGACAGAATGACAGGAAGCACATTGAAGTTCCAGGAAACCACCACTCCATGTTGCCATGGCGACGGGAGGACCACAAGTTGCAATTCCTCATTTCATCCATGCTGTTTATAACATGGTATAAAGTTATAAATGACAACACACAGAAATACTAGTACTGTATGTGGGGAGGAATTAACTGGCAGAACCACTAAAGTGGATACAGCTAATTAGTGACTCTAAATACAAATGATACAAAAAAGAAAGGAGTCTTTAAAAGACAATGCCAAACTAAATTACATCTAGGCTATTTTTCCTACTTCTATCGCTCTCCATTCCGACATGCTGCCATTCTGACATTGACCTCTGATTGTCTGAATGGCAGCACTTCCATAGAGGTTAGGGTTAGGGTCTGAATGAGAGGATGTCTGAATGGAAACACTTCCATAGAGGTTATAGGGTCTGAATGAGGGGATGTCTGAATGGAAACACTTCCATAGAGGTTATAGGGTCTGAATGAGGGATGTCTGAATGGAAACACTTCCATAGAGGTTAGGGTCTGAATGAGAGGATGTCTGAATGGAAACACTTCCATAGAGGTTAGGGTCTGAATGAGAGGATGTCTGAATGGAAACACTTCCATAGAGGTTAGGGTCTGAATGAGGGGATGTCTGAATGGAAACACTTCCATAGAGGTTAGGGTCTGAATGAGAGGATGTCTGAATGGAAACACTTCCATAGAGGTTAGGGTCTGAATGAGGGATGTCTGAATGGAAACACTTCCATAGAGGTTAGGGTCTGAATGAGAGGATGTCTGAATGGAAACACTTCCATAGAGGTTATAGGGTCTGAATGAGGGATGTCTGAATGGAAACACTTCCATAGAGGTTATAGGGTCTGAATGAGGGGATGTCTGAATGGAAACACTTCCATAGAGGTTATAGGGTCTGAATGAGGGGATGTCTGAATGGAAACACTTCCATAGAGGTTAGGGTCTGAATGAGGGATGTCTGAATGGCAGAACCCAGCAGAACCCAGCAGCTCTCATAGCGTAGAGTGGAGCCCATAATCCTATAACTTTTACACTATTTGTTGCAGACAAAGTGTTTTTCTTTCTATCAATGTTTTAGAAGCAGCTTCAGTTTGTATGCTCCACATTCTGTATCTGGAACAAACTTCCAGAAACGTGCAGGTCTCAACTCAACTCTCTCTAAATAAAGCTGAATACGTTTCTTCACATCTGCCTTTCACTGAGGATTTTGGTTTTTGATTTGTTTCTTGTGCTGCATGTGATTGTATATAGTGTAAGTGTATGTAAGTGTTCTTGCCTATTTTGTTTACTTTATTTTGATATTTCTGTCGCTTTATTTAGGCATTTCCGGGTTTATTTTAGTACTTCCCCTTGCCGATCAGAGCTCCTATATTTGCCGCATGCACAGCACAGCCCACTCATTCAGACGCACACAGTTACAATCCGAGTGCCGCGCTGCGAGCTTGTAGATCTGCTATTTTTGAAGTCGTGGAAAATGTGTGCAAATCTTTGAATATATGTATTTTGTAACTCAAATTTTGCTTCTGGGGGGGGGGGGGGGGGGGGGGGGGGGGGGCTGGAACTCAATATTTGGAGATGGGGGTCCGTGGCCAAATACATACCATTCTGGGGGTCCTTCACATGAAAAGGTTTTAGCTGATTTTCATGATTTTTCAAAAATAGCAGATCTACAAGCTCGCAGCGCGGCACTCGGTGCCGCGCTGTGAGCTTGTATATCTGCTATTTTTCAATAGTTAAAGCACAGGGGCCCCACAGTGAAACATTGTACCCAGGGCCCAGAATGTGGTGCGACACCCCTGCACGACGGCTGTTGTTGATTGACAGTCACTCTGTGGGATCACTTCCCTGTCATTCCTCACAGCCACACCTACACCTAGCCTCGTAGATGGGAGGAGTCAGTTTACTAGGCTAACCTACACCTGCTACACACAGAGCAGTGCTGCTTTCATGTCATAGGGTCTGCTTGCTGGTGCCTGCTATTTTTGCTTCAACGTACAATGGCCTCGTGCAGGGACAAAAAAGCTAACCTACAAGTCCACACCACGTTATATCAGCGGTGCGTTGTGGGCTTGCAGATCGACTGGGGCGGAGCTAACTCAACTAAATGTTGTGGTCATAGACAGACGAGTGAAGAGAGCAGGCAGTGAGTCTGGAGTGAAACCAGTGAGTGACAGAGAGCAGCAGAGAACAGAGAAGCTGCTTACAGCTCCTTTACATTACAGATGGACAAATATTACATTACATTTTCACTGTTGTCATAATTATTACAGTTTCTTAAATGTTTCTTTCAAGAGAAGCTCATGGAGGGAAACTTTAAGGAAGAGAGGAGAGCAGTCTTTTTCCTGCCTCTCCTCTGTCTGCAGCTGAAACAACGGTGTCGGGTGTCACTAACATACACAGAGGGAATACCAATCGTTTTGCCCGCCTGGCCGTTCGCCCAGGGCGTCTATCCGGCGTAATGTTAAAACGTGACATTAAAACCTACGTTTTTTTTATAAATGTATTGGAGTAAAAGTACAATATTTGGATCCGAGATTTAGTGGAGTCGAAGTGAAAGTATTGCAAATCGGAAATACTCAAGTAAAGTAACAGACAAATACCTCAAAATTGTACTTTTGTACAGTTAAGTTCTATTTTTTGTGAACGCTTTTTAGACATATTTAATTGTTTAGGTTTACATTCTCCGAATAATGGAGTGTTGGTCTGAATTGGTCAGAAAAAAAGCTAAGGTATGGCAACATGACTAGTGTCTTGCACGCAAGACACCAGTCATATTAGCAACAGGCCATACCTTAGCAACAGGCATGATACATTAACTTTTTCCCCCCTATCTTGGGCTGGATATTGCAGCATGGAGCGGTTGTTCAAGTGCAGCTAAACATGGCATGTTAGTTACCGTGGCACAATTAACATTAATGCATTGCACCTGTGCAGCTGACCTGCAGAACCTGGGAATATACCATCTAGTCAAGATGGGGAGAATACAAGTGTGGAGAATATAATTATAAAACCTTGTTAAAGTTTGCATTTGTAGTTATTATACTGTAATTGATAGACAAAGGAACATTCATGGATTTATATTTTAAAGTAGCTTTTATTCCCCCCCCCCCTTGACCCAGGGTATTGCAGCTGCATACCCCTGCCATACCCAAATGACGCCCCTGAATTAATCACTAGAGTCTAGTGATTACACACTAGACCACTGGTCACTGGTCTAGTGATACCCCTGAACACAGCATTTTGCTATGAAATATTGACATCAAAAATCCAGTTCCAATGTCACTATGTTCAAAATACAACAGCAAATGGCTTCCTATTCAATGACAGTGGTAGGAGTCAATGCTTCCTATTCAATGACAGTGGTAGGAGTCAAGGCATTGATATCATAGGTATACACGTACCCCCATTTGAGAAACTGCACTAGACTACAGGAGTGTATAAAACAGAACAGACGATACCGTTGTTTTGGGTTGAGATTGGCACATTTCCTGGGTCAATCTGCCCAGATCATGCATGTCACACGTGTCTTCTTCTTCTTTTTTATTTATTTTTTTGAAATTTGAAATTTGAAATTACATTGCACTGAACATCATGGGGTGATCACTGCTTGCTTCCTTTGAATTGTTTTATTTTCATTTTTGTTTATTTTATCTTTATTTTGTGTGTGTGTGTGTGTGTGTGTGTGTGTGTGTGTGTGTGTGTGTGTGTGTGTGTGTGTGTGTGTGTGTGTGTGTGTGTGTGTGTCCAAGGCGCATTACAGAGATTGTGCATTACATTCACCCATTCACATAAACATTCATTACATTCATTACATTCACACACACACACACACACACACACACACACACACACACACACACGCACGCACGCGCGCGCACACGCACACAAACCCCTTCTAAACGTCCTCAAGTGCTCTTGGCATGGTGCCAGACTGCACACATCTCTCTCTGTGAGTCAAACCAGTCCAACAGCAACAGACCAGAGACAAACACACAGAGACAAACACACAGAAACACAGGACCAAACACAACACAGCTTTTCCTCCTCTCTAAGGCCTCCCATGCATGACATGGATTCTAGTATAAAAACATTTTACTGCAAAAGTGGTGACATTTATATAAAGTTATAAGCTAAACCCAAACTACAAATAAGCCTTAGAGGGTGATCACTGATCACTGATCACTGGCAGAAGAGGCAGAAAATCCTAGTCCACTCACATCTACAGTTTATACAAATGACATCCTGTAAGATGAGGGATGTCCTTTAACCCTTGGTTCTCTAACCTTTTCATGCCAAGACCCCCAAATGTATGTTTGGCCGAGGACCCCCATCTGAAAATGATTTTGAACAGGGACCCCCAGAAGAGAGCATTTGTGTTAAACAATTTTCACAATTACTCTAAATATTCTAAACATTTTCGATATTTTTTTTTCTTCAAATATATAATATATACTTGTAAGACCCCTGAGGGTGGAATGCGACCTCAGGGTGACATGCGACCTCGCCAATTCTTGACCATCTGGCCAACCACAGCGTTTCTCTGACGATTCTAGTTGTTGTCATTCTGGGGGGAGTTTGTTCATGTTTTTGTGAGGGTATCAACCCTAGGAGACACGGGGAGAACATGCAAACTCCACACAGAAAGGCCCTATCGCCAACCCCACCTAGGGTGTGAGCGATAGGACCTAAACATGGAGATGTGGAGAACACTATATATGGAGATAGTCCAGTCCATCATGTCATATGGGACTACCGTCATAGACAGTAGCCATTGTTAGGCCAGAGTCAATGGCTGTCTGTCTGTACAGGAAGTGATGTCACATGACATACTTTTTATGCCCATATATGAGTCATTCTGTACCACATCTCCATGTTTAGGCCAAACAGGTTCGCTCCATTTCTCCATGTATAGGTCCAAATGCCCAACGTCGAGCTTGACAAGGAGGATACCGCACATTGTACCTCATCCACCCTTTCTTCTCTCTCCTTTTGGTATCTTTATCCTCCTCCTCCTTTTTTTCTTTTTTATTCTTCTCTTTTTTCACAGCCGTCCCCATATTTACTTTAGAAAATATATATTAAATTCTAAGAACGTTTCGAGTACCAGTTTGATACAAGAGCGAATAAGCGCTACACTTCTGGAATCCTGTGCGTCGACTTAAAGTCGGATCCAGGCCTAATAACTTTATCTAGCCACCCCGTTGTCACCTCCTTGTTACATTTTCTTTTCTGAGACACATTGTATCTCATCCACCCTTTCTTCTCTCTCCTTTTGGTATCTTTATCCTCCTCCTCCTTTTTTTTCTTTTTTATTCTTCTCTTTTTTTGTCTTTCTTAGTCTTGTGTATCCTTCTCATTTGGCTACTGTCTATGACGGTAGTCCCATTATGACATGATGGACTGGACTATCTCCATATATTGTGTTATCCACATTTCGTGACATCACACTGACATCACTCCCGTACAGAAGGAAGGTTACGGAAGGAAGGAAGGAAGGAAGGAAGGTCACTCAAGCGATACGGTTTTTCAGAGTATATGCGACCTTCGGTCGCAATTACCAATGGATAAAGTGGTTCAATTGATTGTGATGCTATGTTAACTACTTTTCCTGGGGACCCCCCCAAGGACCCCTGGGGCCCCCCAGACCTCACTTTGAGAACCAATGGCTTAGAACATCATTTTATGCCATATACAGAGCCACAATAATTGTAACCTATTGTATAATTCACTAATAGCAGATGTACAAGCTCACAGCACATCACACGCTTGTACATGTGCTATATTCTAAGTAATTTCAAGAACAAAAAACATGCACAAACAGGGAAACTAAATATAATGTTTTTTTTTTGCTACATGATGCTGCACTGAGATGCCACCCTGTGGTCACATTGGGTAACTGCACTTCAGTGATCACAACATTAATCAGTCAATGATGAAAGTCATGCAAACACCAACACACTGACTGAACTGAGACGGTTGGTTCTGGAGAATGATTAAATGGAAACACATGGACCTGTAAGGGTCCATTTAGAACCCACTGGAGGAACCCTGGGGGTCCCTGGTGTTGTAAGCTTGTAGATCGGCTATTTTTGGCAAAGAGCTTTGAAGAGGGAAAATAAGAGCAATCTAAAGTATTTGACGGTTCAAGTGGTTAAAAGTCTGAAAATACACATTACTCCAACTAAAGGGTCTCTTGCCTGAAAACGCTCAAAACCCCTGCTGTACATGTATACTGTATCCTGTCACTAATAGGAATGGGACGATCACCGTTATAATTAGAAACGCTTACAATAATCGCATGGCAGAGATTTTAATTCATGGTGAAGTTGTCCTCCGTCATACTAGGTTCAAGACAACCATAGGTTTTACTACATTAACCTTAAAACTGATGATTAGTTGCATGATTACAGTGCTGGTAATTACACTTCCACCTGGGTACTATAGGCACTCGTCAGGCTGGTCTAAGGCTTAGGCCAGACGGAGCTGGATATTTCATATATCCCGGTTTTTCAGATATCCACATAGAAAAATATCTAGGTCCACACGACAAAGATATCTAGGTCTAAAATAATCTGAGTCCCCAGACCTCCACTAGGGGGACAAGCACACACACAGTAAAGTCTTCAGAGATATCCGGGTTCCGTGTCTACACGGATCCAGTGAATCGGATATTTTTCAATGTCTCCACTTATTTATCCGGTTTAAAAAATATCCAGCTTTGCGGCCAAAATATCCAGCTCTGTGTGGCTGCAAGCCCCAACCGCATAAAAAAATGTCTAGCAAATGTCTAGCTTCAGAAATATCCAGCTCTGTGTAGCCGGCACCTTAGACTTTATGCTCTTTCTCAAGGATTTGCATGTGGATTAAACCAGGAACAGTAATACATTTATTTATAAGGCGCCTTTCAGGGCACTCAAGGTCGCCGACAGTGACTTAGATTCATTCCTCCTGGATCTACTGGATCTACATGTGGATTAAACCTGAACAGTGACTTAGATTCATTCCTCTTGTGGATTAAACCTGAACAGTGACTTAGATTCATTCCTCATGGATCTACTGGATCTACATGTGGATTAAACCTGAACAGTGACTTAGATTCATTCCTCATGGATCTACTGGATCTACATGTGGATTAAACCTGAACAGTGAATTAGATTCTTTCCTCATGGATCTACTGGATCTACATGTGGATTAAACCCTAACACTAAACAGAAGTTGTGTGATTCTAAACAAAACATTTACCTGACACCACTTGTCAGCAGGGTTGATGCGGTTCAGCACAGCCAATGAGAAAGCAGCGTTTTTTTCCCTAACCAGACTGTGATTGGATGATCAAATTCTGACGTCTAGAGAAGTAAAATAAATGGACACATAGAGAAGAGAACATGTAAAAGTTAAAGCCTAAATTATACACTGTAGTTTGACCTGTCATTTGTCACCAATAAATCATTTTCAAGCTAACAACACGTTGCAATGTGAAACATTAAATTAAAGCTTAATACAGTATCTGATGAAGTGTGTAGTGAGTTATTGTACAGTACAAAAAAAAAACTGCAAAGATTCAGGTGATCATATTCAACATTTTATTTTATAAAAATAGAAAAAGCTGGGGTTCACAGTAAAGGGGAATATTCTGATAAATATAACAATATTTGGATAAAATAATTTCAGCTCTGATGAAGAGCTTAGGCTTGAAACCACAAGTTTGGTGAGCAGATTCTTATTTTACTATTTGTACTTTATTCTGTAGTCCGGCACCAGTCAAATTGCAATTCAACTGTAGTTAGCCTACTTTTAAAATAATCCTACATGAACTGAAGACAATATTGAAGTAAAAATATGTTTCCAAATGTATGGACTGTCTTAGTCAACATACCTTCTTGTTTTCTAAATAGATGAAGTGTTTAACATTTAATTTGATACTTGAATGTGTTAGCCATACAGAGCAGAGGGAGACAGTAGACAGAGAACATGTCTAGAGCACCGCAGTGTAGATAGATAGATAGATACCTTTATTATCCCAAGGGGGAAATTTAGTTGTCCAGTAGTAGCACAGCAGTATACAGTTATTTACAAAGTTACAGAGACGTAAGAAAGATAGATAAGAGGGAAAAAAACAAAACAAAGACAAGAGCAGTACAGTACCAATAAGGAGAAGGTGCATCAATAGAGGGGGCGAATAATATATAAGAATATATAAATAAAGTGTCTTGCAAAAGAGACCATAGCAGTCAATGCTAGTTAGTGCAAACAAGTATCTCACTGTCAATGTTAAACAAAGCAAAAATACTCAGAAACTACCAACACTAACAACCTAATAGTGCAGTGTCAAAAATCAGTGCGAAAAAAAGAAGAAACTAGGAAGCGTGTCACCGCAAGGCGCACATGAGCACTCTTCCTGGAAGGTCCTTAGAGGTCAAAGTCAATACAGCAATTATTCCTTAGAGGTCAAAAGTCAATACAGCAATGGCAATGGTTCCGTAAGTCTAAGTTAGGAAGGGGGACCTTTTCAAGCGTCCGTTATGTGTCTCGTTGTACAGCTTAAGGGCAGCCGGTACAAAAGATTTTCCTAATCTCTCACATCTCCGTGCTGGGTAGGAAAAGCGGTCGTTTCCTCTCTTACTCCAGTAACTGGTGATCTCTAGATGGAGGGGGTGGGAGGAGTTCTCCAAGATGGAATCTAGCTTCTTCGCAGTGCGCACCCTGGTTACTTCCTCCACCCCCTGCAGAGAGGACCCAACGACAGAGCCTGCTTTCTTCACCAGTCTGTTTAGGTTAAACGTGTCACCTGCTCTGTTGTTGCCACCCCAGCATGTTATGCCAAAAGTGTGACATTACATTGCTTTGATAATGTAAACATATGTTTTCTCATGCCAATAAAGTTCTTTGAATTGAAATTGAACATTGATTCTATAGAGACACACGGACGCCTACACATTCCAGCCCACAATTGAGACACTGCCACCACTTTGGGTAAGGGAGAACTGTGTACTGCAGCTGCATCCTTATGAGACATCCCCCCTACCCCCCATTTAGTTTGAGTCATATTTTTGTCATCTGATTTTATTTTAGTTTTAGTCGACTAAAATGTTATTTGGCGGCCATGATGGCATGCCTGATTTTATACTTGGTTGTGTGCTGAAAATAGCAGATCTACAAGCTCACAACCTGTCGCGCTGCGTCACGTTGTGAGCTTGTAGATCGTCTATTTTCAGAGAGCAACACCCGAGCGCAACCAAACATAAAATGACTTGTCTTTTAGTTCTACTGGATCTCTTCTCCACTAATAGTCCCTCCCTGACATTTTACGAAATTGACAATTCTATATTTAGTCTTAGTTTTAGTCATCATAGCTCAGTGTTTGTTTAGCTTTTATTTAGTCAGTGAAAAAAGGAAGTCGACAGACATTTTTCATCATATTTTTAGTCGGTGAAATCAACACAACTTTAAGTACATTTTGATGCCAATACTTTTGCACTTTTACTTGGAATTCTGGACTTTTACTTTTATCAGAGTATTTCTATGTTGCAGTATTGACTGTACTGTAGACATATAAAATATAAATATATACATAAACTATGTTGCTGTTGGCTGGAAACCTTGGATGTCCAAAATGCTTCCTGTGTTCAAACACACATCCATAACAACCATATTGGTTGATGTCAACTCATCAGAGACATTATCTGTCCTCACAAAGACACACTGAGGAGGAGGAGTCATTAACCCTAAACCCAGGGTAGAGTGGTTCAGTGAATGTGGACTGGAAGGTGTAAATGTGTATCAGTGAGTCAGACGACACCTCATAGAAGGACAGAGTCCCAGCAGCATGGTCTACATACACTGCTACTCTGGCAGAGGAAACACCAGGGAGGAGAGTCTCCCTACTATTGTGAGAGACCCAGTAAAAGCCTCCGTCTCCCCAACAGCGTATACTCCAGGACAGATCATTGTCCCCAAGTCCATTAGGACCCTCTCCTCTCCTGCTGATTCCTCTGTAAGCCACTCCTATCCTAACCTCTCCACTCGTCTCTACCTCCCAGTAACAGCGTCCAGTCAGACCCTCTGTACACAGAACCTGATCACACTTATCATCAAATCTGTCCTGATGATCAGGGTATGACTGAAGCTCCTCCCCCTCTGGCCATGTCACCTTCCTGTTGTTCTCAGACAGACAGAGTGTTCTGCTCGCTGTGTTTGGATCCAGTGTGAGACGATGGAAGTCTGATGAGAGAACAAGACAGGAAACATTACAAATATTTAATATTTAAAAAGTATTAAAATATTCACACAGAGAGAGAGAGAGAGAGAGAGAGAGAGAGAGAGAGAGAGAGAGAGAGAGATTGGTTTACAGTAACTGAGTACACAATAAGTTAATGTTGTGTAGTTAAAGTACTAATACCTGAGTATTTGTATTACTGGGTACTTGTGACTTTCACTACATTTCAAAGACACATATTGTACTTTTAACTCCACTACATTTGTAGGAAGAGAAAACATTTATTTATTATGAATTATTATGCCCTATGTATTTTTTTTCAGTAAAAATAGCTTGTAGATCGGGTATTTTTATTATGATTGATAGGCTATTAGTGTTGATTGTGTCAACTAAAACTATGACGAAAAATGTTTGTCAACTTTTGTCACTGTGTGAAACTAAATAAAAACTAAACACACATTTAAGATAATATGACTAAGACTGAATTTACTGACAATTTTGTAAAAATAAATAAAAGTAGACTAAAATGTTAGGGAGGGACTAGTGGAGACGAGATCCAGTAGAACTAAAAGACAAGTCATTTTATGTTTGATTCTGCTCGGGTGTTGCGCTCTGAAAATAGCAGATCTACCAGTAAAGCAGGTTGCACAGTGCTGCGTTTTTCGGGCCGAATATCGGGGTGAATTTCGGAGCGCGTGAATAAAAAAATCAACCTCACGTTATGTCAGTCACGTTTGCACACTGACGCCCGTTTCGCGCACCACTCGGTCCCTTGCTCTCTCTATATCTCTCTCTCTATCCTTGCCCTGAAAAACGCATTTTGCAACGAAAAACGCAGCAGTGTGCAACCAGCTTAAGACTCCCTAATGGGGAGATAAGCGACCGTCAGGTCACATGTATACACCAGGGGCCGTGGAGTGGAGCAGTAGTTTGTAGATCGGCTACCTTAGACTATTTTCCCATATTTCTTTCCCAGCGGCGTGGGGGTCTGCGGGGTCCGCGAGGGTCCGCCGGGGTGCCCGAGTTACGGCCTTTTTATTGGGCTGCAGTGTCTGCTGCTAGGTGGCGGGGGTCTGCCGGTAGGTGGGGGGGTCCACAGGTAGGTGGCGGGGGTCTGCCGGTAGGTGGCGGGGGTCTACAGGTAGGTGGTGGGGGTCCACAGGTAGGTGGCGGGGGTCCACAGGTAGGTGGTGGGGGTCCACAGGTAGGTGGTGGGGGTCCACAGGTAGGTGGTGGGGTTCTGCCGGTAGGTGGTGGGGGTCCACAGGTAGGTGGCGGGGGTCCACAGGTAGGTGGCGGGGTTCTGCCGGTAGGTGGTGGGGGTCCACAGGTAGGTGGTGGGGGTCCACAGGTAGGTGGTGGGGGTCTGCCGGTAGGTGGTGGGGGTCTACAGGTAGGTGGTGGGGGTCTACAGGTAGGTGGCGGGGGTCTACAGGTAGGTGGCGGGGGTCCACAGGTAGGTGGTGGGGGTCCACAGGTAGGTGGCGGGGGTCTGCCGGTAGGTGGCGGGGGTCTACAGGTAGGTGGCGGGGGTCCACAGGTAGGTGGTGGGGGTCTGCCGGTAGGTGGTGGGGGTCTACAGGTAGGTGGTGGGGGTCTACAGGTAGGTGGCGGGGGTCCACAGGTAGGTGGGGGGGTCTACCGGTAGGTGGTGGGGGTCCACAGGTAGGTGGTGGGGGTCCACAGGTAGGTGGCGGGGGTCCACAGGTAGGTGGTGGGGGGTCCACAGGTAGGTGGTGGGGGTCCACAGGTAGGTGGTGGGTCCACAGGTAGGTGGTGGGGGTCCACAGGTAGGTGGGGGGGTCTGCCGGTAGGTGGTGGGGGTCCACAGGTAGGTGGTGGGGGTCCACAGGTAGGTGGTGGGGGTCCACAGGTAGGTGGGGGGGTCCGCCGGTAGGTGGTGGGGGTCCACAGGTAGGTGGCGGGGGTCCACAGGTAGGTGGTGGGGGTCCACAGGTAGGTGGCGGGGGTCCACAGGTAGGTGGTGGGGGTCCACAGGTAGGTGGTGGGGGGTCCACAGGTAGGTGGTGGGGGTCCACAGGTAGGTGGTGGGGGTCCACAGGTAGGTGGCGGGGTTCTGCCGGTAGGTGGGGGGTCCACAGGTAGGTGGTGGGGGTCCACAGGTAGGTGGCGGGGGTCTGCCGGTAGGTGGCGCGAGCACTTTTGCATCCGTTCTGGAGCACCAGGAGTTGGTGGTCCCCGGGAATTCCCCGTCAGCAGCCCCGTTGGGGTGGTCATTTGGTCATTTTTGCACTTTTTGGCAGCGGCGCCAGGGGGTCCCTGGAGCTCCGGGGGTCCTGGAGGTTGTGGTTTGGCAGGCAAGGAGTGTGTGTGCAAAGTTTAGCATGGATAGGGGTAGAGATATGAGTAGGGCAAAAGTGTGACGTGACGTGACGTGACAGACAGACTGACTGACAGAAGGACGGACAGACAGCCAGTGGAGCTTTTCATATAGCATATCTACAAGCTCACAACGTGCTGAGATGCAGCGCGTTTTGAGCTTGCAAATCTGCTATTTGTTTGAAAAGCCAAATTATAGGCTTTAAGTGGTTCTGTGTGTATTTTTTATGTATTTATTTTATTAATCTGAAAAGTAACTATCAACTAACCCTGTCAAATAATTGTAGCGGAGTAAAAAGTACAATATAGGTCTGTAGCCAACTGAAAGGAGGAGACAGTGGCCCTCATTTATCAATGGAGTGTAAAAAACAGTAATTATTTTTTTCCCAAATTTTGCGTAGGCCAAGTTCAAGTGGCATTTATGAACACTTCCTAAAGACACACCTGGAGTACATTTGATCTCAGCCTTGATAAATGCCCAGGCTGAAATTTAAATAACACGCCCTCAATTATTCTTGAAATGCCCGACTTTACGGCCAGAACAAGCGGAATGCGTCCTAACAACGAAAGGAAAGCTAATAAACTTCCCTTCATGTCCACGTCCCACACAAACCACACACACACACACACACACACACACACACACACACACACACACACACACACACACACACACACACACACACACACACACACACACACACACATAGCATAGAGTGGAGCCTATAAGCCTATCACTTTTACACTATAATTGTTGTGTTCAAAAGTGATTTTCTTTTTCATGAATGTGTTACTAGTTGTCATTACAAACACATCCATGCCTTGGTTGTCCCACACAAGCCACCACAATCTCATAAATAATGTTTTGGGGTGAGCATTCGGCACAAGTGCCAATCAAAGTGACTGCACTGGCCAATCACAGGGCATCTTTTCCGGGACTTGGCAAAACACATAAAAGCATAACATCTGTTAGCAGAGTGTGATGGCTTGTGTGGGACAACAATGACATGGATGTGTTTGTAAGGACAACTAGTACCACATTCATGAAAAATAAAAACACTTTTGACCACAACAAATAGTGTCAAAGTGATAGGCTTATAGGCTCCACTCTATGCTATGACAGCTGCTGGGTTCTGCTGGGGAAACTGGACAACAGAGGAATTATTGCCTAATAGACCCCATGGACAGTCTTTTTGGATCAATATAAGTAGGAAAATGAGCCTAGAAGTGATTTAGGGCGGAGTTGTCCTTTAACACTTTGCCGTCCGAAATAGAATGGTGGTTGGTAGATTAGCCGTGAAATTTCTATTATTGTATTGTGATCTGAGACATAATATTATGTTTATAAACATGAGCCCGCCGCCCTTCCTTCTTGGACAGCGCCATTGTTTTTTCTTTTTTTTTCCCCAGGTCATAAACTCACCGTGATTATCTTGTTCTCCGTTGGGATAGAATGGGGGTTTTGGCCGATCACCGATCTCCCCGTGCGTGATCCCTTCACGTAAATGTCCCCGCAAATAATCCATGTGTGACTCAAAAGCAGAACTGAAAATTTTCGCTAGCATAGCCCCTAGCATGGCTGCTGTAGGAGCACCAGGGTACAGACAGCAAACGAATGGCTGGGAGTAGCCTTGGAGAAGGAAAGGAGCTGACGTCACCTCTGCTTCATGTCAGACCGTGCATGAGCTATCAATGCACGAGTGGTGACTAGGGAAGGTTAGACGATCGCCGATTTTCGGATCAAAATCATTTATTCCGGTTTTAATGACTAAGTCCGGGAAAGTACGGCGTGGCTGAGACTCCCTGCTGGGATGTGCGATATAGTACGGTTTTAACATTAAGGGGCTCCCCGTGGCTTTGAAAGGGTTAATGACAGATATCCTGGAAACTAAGGCCCCGTACATATGTGTCCCAGCACCCCTGAGAGCCAGTCATCTCGGGGACTGTCATTATTCCCTGCAGCCAAAATGTTTTTTTTTTTTTTTTTTTTGCTCTTTTTTTTTTAATGCCACAACAGCATCTCATAATATCTAGGCTACATTTCACTTAAACGCCAGAGCTTAACTCTGCATGTAAATAAGACTTTTTTTAATTAATGTGAGAGATCGGTACATAATTCTGTTAGTCCTCCCAGTTTATATTAGCTAAAATGCTAACTAACCAGCCTTTGTTAGCCGTTTGTAGCCAAATGCGGTAATATCGGGACTCCATTACTTAGCGAGGCAACCCACAGTATTTATCCCATTAATTTAATGCCACGTGTGTTCCAAATGAACAATTATTAACCACGTAATGTATGATTTTGTGTATTATTATTTATTATTCTTCCGCCGTTCTTCCGCTGTTTCTTCTTCTACGCTGGTGAAATGATCCGTTCCTGCCTGGAGGTGTCTGTGACGTATGCGTTTGTCTTCTGTGAAGCTCCGGTGCGGAAGCTTCCTTTGTCACTGAGTTAACTTAGCATTGAATAGATCAGTGTCGTCCTAAACTATCTAATTCTAACGTTCAGGGTGTTTGTTTTTTTGGACAATAAATTGACAGCCAAGAAAACATGGATGGAATGCAATCGTTCACTCGCCGTCGGAAAGTTGACTTTAGAGTAGACTATTCTGGTTGACTGGCTATGAGTGGCTAACGGCTAACGCTAGCTAGCGTTAGCTAGCGCTAGCTGCAGCGCTAGCTGCAGGCTATAAACAAATAAAACGTGACCCAACTCTATTGTTGCTCTCTTCTACAAGCTCACAACGCGAGGCGGTTAAGCCTGTAGATTGTGTTTTATTATCAGGTCAAATAATCCTTCTGACTGAAGTTACACAAACACTGATTATGCTACATTTAGCACAGTTAGCCCTGTTGCACACGTAATAAATTCACTTCAACCTGAGCAGTTAATCCTATTTGCTACGTACGTCTACAAAAACCTTCATATTTCAAAGATAACGTGCTTACTGAAGTCTCACAGATGTCACAGTATGGTACGCTCAAGCAGAATTACCCGTATCTTTCGTATTGTTTAATAAACTGCATTTTAATCCGATCAGATGCCATTTTCTGTTGTTTTTCAGCCATGCGACCCCATCGGTTGCGAGGTGTACTGCACTTAGATACATTAATACCTTTTTAAGGAAACGACGACCGATCGGATTAAAATGCTCCTCATTAAATAATACGATCATTACGGGACATTCTGCTGGAGCGTACCCTATGGTGACACCTGTGAGCCTTCACTAAGCAATTTATCTTTGTAATCTGACCGTTTGTGTAGACGTATGTAGCAAATTGGTTAACCCTTAAGTGCTGTTCGGGTCATTTTGACCCGTTTTACATTTTCATTTGGAAAAAAAAGGTAGAAGTTAAAAATGTTTCCACCTGAAACTCACTGGCCTTAAAGATTCTTCTGAGATGAACATGTAAAAAAAATATTTTTGCACTACACCCATGCTACACCCCCCTCATATTTTTTGAACCTTAAGTGCTGTTCGGGTCATTTTGACCCGGAAGCACAGAAATACACAGTATTATGCCAAAACACAGACACACAGTCACCCCCACTTCTAACACCCCCCTTCCGAAGCCCCATTCCGAACCCTCCCCCCCTTCCTATAAGCATGAGCAATATTGCCCAGTATTAAATGAAGTAGTTTTTTTTACATGGATTTCAGCTAAATCAGTAAAAACGCCTAGCTCTTTCAGTGTTTAATGTGATATAGCAAAGCAGAAATGCAAACATTTACCAAATATATCATATGAATTGTTTGGTATTGAGTCAAAGTCAATGTATCATGATGATTTGTTAAGTTAAGATTTATATTAGTGTTGTTTTTTTTAAACCAAATATCCACCGGGTCAAAATGACCCGAACAGAACGAAGGTGTAGTGAATCTGAACAGAACTTAAGGGTTAAACTGCTTCACGGTTGGCGCACTGTAGCGTCTTTACATTTAGCCCAATAATGCTTGAGATGCTGTTGTGGCATTATCTTTTTAGAGAGCAATAACTAAAGTTTAAAACATACATAAACCACTTTAGCCCTATGTTATACCAAGGCTATTTGAAAATAGACGATCTACAAGCTCACAACGCATTGCGGTGCGACGCGTTGTGAGCTTGTAGATCTGCTATTTTCAAACATTTTGTACTTTTACTTTTGGTACTTTAAGTACATTTGGATACCAATACTTTTGTACTTTTACTCAAGTACATTTTTTATTCTGGACTTTTACTTGTAACAGAGTGATCCTACATTGCAGAATTGATACTTTACTTTATTATAAAATGTTGGTACTTTTTCCACCACTGTGTAAACGTTTGTGTTCTCATGCCAATAAAGCTTCTTTGAATTGAAGATTGAATTGAAGATTGCTCCCCATGTGGCGGAGTCAGGTCATTGCAGGTTAGACATTTATTTAAAACTTGAATATCTCAAAAGTACTATTTCAGCATGGCATCATTCTATAAGCCATATCTTCAAAACTGTTGGGTCAATCTCCACAACCAATATATCATTTTGTAGCTATGATCCCCAGCTTTCAAATGAAATGAAAACATGAAAATGAAAAAAATTGCAATGACTGGCTCTCAGGGAGATTGGGACACATATGGTAACGCTCTGTAGAGAAAGCGGCGAGGTCCCGGGATATTGCCGTTGCGTTTTACCTTTTTTATCAAGCGTTCATATGAAGCCGAAATGATGTAGTGTCCATGTCACCGAGTGAACGGCAGAAACGCAAGAAGCAACAACGCACGTTAGGCTTTTTCTTTCCTATAAATAGATATTGAATACCCTCCTCAAAGTTGTAGTTTGGTGGCTGAGCGGTTAAGGCATTCTGTTTTCGGTCCATGAGCCGCGGGTTCGCGTCCCCGCTTGCCCACCGCAGATGGCTTTTTTTTTTTTCTGTGATAAAGTTATTATTATTATTATTACATTATTCACATAACTCGATAACGGCGCTGAGTCGGCTCATCGCCTCCGTCATGGATAATAATAATAACTTTATGGACGCAAAAAAAAAGGTCATCTGAATGCAGTGGTTGAAGAATGAATGAGGCTCTAAGCATTGATGGATGAAGGCTGGCTGGTGTTGAGTGATCTCCAGGTGGCATAAATAAATCCACGGCGCCCACGGGGAAGATGGTGCGCTGTGGGCACAGGTGGAGCGTCGGGTTTCATCATTAACTCCAGCATAGTGTACAGTAGCTACTGTATACATTGAGACTGAGAGACCCCACGGTTATGTTTGGATATAAATTTAACCCAATATCTGTGACGAGTGCAATGCACGTTTGAGTGCTTAAACTATAGCAATCATGTACCGGTATATACAGTATATTTCCCGCACGGGCTAGCCATCTCCCCGGTGGGCCGTGGACCCCCAAATAAATCATCCATAGCGTGCGCTGGGCTGGGCACAGCCAGGTTTGGACCTTCAGGTTTTATCCTTAATAAAGGACTCACGTCACTGTTTAAATTGGATGCTCACAGTCCACGAAAATGTAAGATTACAGCGGACCGAGCTGGTCCCGAAAATGCTCTTGCATGCGTTCGTATCTGTGCTTGTTCTGAGCCAGATCTGCAATAGACTGTTAGTGTTAAAGCACTTAATGTAGATTGCTGCCATATCACTAGATTTAAATTGCTTGTCATTGTAATTTGGAAATAAAATCAGCGTGCATGTCCATGACGTAGCCGGCTATATGCTTTTATAAAATGTTATATTTTCACA
>NC_137810.1:70069388-70316888 GCF_963921795.1 Nannobrachium achirus | reverse complement strand
GACAGTTTAAGACAAGTGAAGCTGATAACTGCTGATGTCACAGACACAGGAAGGACATCTGCTGGAGAAAGAGACGATACAGACCAGTGGTGGAATGGAACTAAGTACATTTACTCAACTTCTGTAATTAAGTACAAGTACTTTACTTTATTTACTTTACTTGATTATGTCAACTTTGTATATTGTATACTTCTACTGCACTACATCTTATTCTATCGAGGCAAATACTGTACTCATTAATTATTTGAAAACTTTAGTAAACATTTACTTCAGATCTGAAGTAAATGAAAACCAGTGTTGGGTATTGTTACATTTTGAAGTAACTCGTTAGGTTACTTTAGTTACTGACTCCGCTAATCAGTTATGTTACTCCGCTACCCAAGGACAATTGTAACTTAACAAGCTACTTTTTCCGTTACCGACCATTAAAACCCACCGGCGCATGCTTCAAAAGACCAACACTCCCCAGCGTTAAACTGTACAGTACCTCGGTGCCGTGGCGTTGTTATGGAGGCTCTATACCGGAGTTAAATGGCCGTGTCCGAATCCACCGTTCAGATACAACCCGATGATGTACAGTAGCTCCATTTTAATACCCTGCCGACGCGGACTTTTACACACGGTCAACTAAAGGCAGGGACGCTACTAATATCTCCCCGTTGTGAGGAACGATCAACATGTAGGCTATATTACAGACGGACGCAGCAGCTTCTGTTGTTTCGTGGGACATGGATGGAGCACCAGAAGTCAACACCAGTGAGTGATTTGATTTCCTGGTTTCAAGATGACGCGCGTTGCAGAGCTGCAGAGATGAAAGGAATGCGATTGGCTGACATAAGTTTTGTGAATGAAGTGACGGGAGAAGTACGTTGTATCGAGCGGACCGCCTTCAGAGGGAGGCAGACAGGGAGACAGACAGCTACACACACCCCTTTCACACGTGTATTTGTTGACAGAATAAGACAGAAGGAGGAAATGTGACTCGGGGCTTCTTTTTTAATCGGTGGCAACAAAAAAAAACAGTGAAAATGGGACACTTTTAAAAAAATGACGGGATTACTTTTTTGAAAATGTAACCAAGTTAGTCCCCCCAGGAATCCGCGATTCCGCGATCACGGAATTTTTCGCGGAAATCGAAGCCCTCCGCGGATATCAGAGCCTCCCGCGGATATCATAGTAGTCCGCAGAATAGGACAAGACGAGGAGCAGAATATTACATTTTACATGTAGTTTTCATCTCGGCCGCTAGATGTCGCGGTGATATAGACGGACAAGACTCACAGCCTAGCCGGTCCTCGTGCCGGATACGGAAACGGAAATGGCTTTGTTTGCCGTGGCATGCATTCATGTGCTGTGACTCGTGTGTGTGGTGACGATACCAGAGCGGATGGTGCTGATTTTTAATGGACTAGGAACTAGGCACATCGTCTGACTGTTTATATTGGCTCACAAGCCTCACATGGAAAGACGCACTCACGCATGCTATACATGGACCACCCGCGGATTTCTCGGCCATTCGCGGACTTTTCTGACGTCCGTAGAATAACGGTCGCGAGTGGCAGCAGAGCGGCGGGAGTAGTCATTACTACTATTATAAAACGATGTGTACATGGTCTGGCCAGTGGCCACCTCATACAGGGGAATAGCTTAGCTTCCCTCCTGCTAGCACTGACGCTGTATTGGTCCGGTCCCACATTCGTTCCTGACAGAAACTGTGTCCTGAACTATAGTTCCTCTATGTCTATGGTCCTGGCAATAATGCAGAAGAGAATAAATAAATATTACACCCATTCTAGGTAGTAGGTAGGCTATCCTCTAAAATGTGGTTACTATGGGCAGGGTTTGCATGACAGTATAGTCTTTGCAACAGAAAGTAATTATTAAAAACAATAACAATTAAAAAAAGAATAGATTTAATATTAGATTTATATTCTCAAAAATGATTATTTGATTATTCTAACTACTAATTAAAATTAATTGCAGCTATTTCATGAAGGGTTTTACTTGATTATTAGAACTATATCATTTTTAGCTTGATAACTGGTCATTTTAGGTTGTTTTTTAATGTCCGCGGAATCAAGAATTGTTCACCACAGAATTCCGCAGAATCAGGATTGTTCTCCGCGGAATTAAGATTTTTTCTCCGCGGATTCCTGGGGGGACTACCAAGTAACTAATCGTTATATTGTAAAATGTAACTTGTTAGGTTACTCCGCTACTGCCAAACTAACGCTGTTACGTAACGCTGTTAGTTATAACGCTGTTACACCCAACACTGATGAAAACATAAAAAGGGGGCATTCTGCATAATGAGTATTTGGTATTACTTTTACTAGTAACAGAGCTGCATTGTGATATTGCCACTTGGATTATTTTTTACCCTGATACAGACAGACAGTCTTTGAGTGGTTTGAGTGAATTTAGTGAACATGTACATACTGTAGTTACTGTACCTCCTCATTATCCCAGTCAATGTGTGTTACTCTGATATCAACCTTATTCATGCCACAATATTCATATTATAATCACATGATAAATCACTGATGGAAATAATGATTGTAAATTAATCTCACCGTAGAGTCTCCAGTCTACAATGAGGACTTTTCAGTGCAGCACAGAGTAGATCCAGTAGATCCAGGTGGTCCAGTTGGTTGGAACTTAAGTCCAGGTGTCTCAGATGGGATGGATTATAACTGAGAGCTGAAGACACAACTTCCATGTCTTCCTTCTCGAGGAGAATACCAAAGCCAACAAGTCTGTAAATAGAGGTGGTCAATCAGACCACACACACACACACACACACACACACACACACACACACACACACACACACACACACACACACACACACACACACACACACGTCAAGTCCATTTATTTATAAAGCAGATTTTAAAACAACCAGGTTGACCAAAGTGCTGTACATCATGAGAACGCAATAAAAACAAATACAATACAAAGCAAAAGCAATAGAAACATTTGTAAACATTTAAAACCTTGTAAGAACAGCTATAAAAACAAAACATTTAAGATATAAAACAATGACAGATAAAAGGCACAGGGAGGGAGGGGTCTAGGGCTCAAATGCTAGGGTGAAGAGGTGTGTTTTAAGTGGGATGGAAGGCTGTTCCAGAGAGCTGGGCCAGCCACAGAAAAAGCTCTGTCACCCTTTTGCCTTAGATTGGCCTTTGTGACTTTGAGGGTGTGTGTGTGTGTGTGTGTGTGTGTGTGGGTGTGTGTGTGTGTGTGTGTGTGTGTGTGTGTGTGTGTGTGTGTGTGTGTGTGTGTGTGTGTGTGTGTGTGTGTGCGTGCGTGCGTGCGTGCGTGCGTGCGTGCGTGCGTATAACTGTTGATTTAACTATGTTTAGTTATAGTGTAGTGGTGTGAAGGTACAGTACATTGTTTCTGTTCTAAGTTTTCTATTCACATGACTACTAACCGAGCCTTTCTGCTGTTCCTCACAGCTGGGATGAGTCTGCGTCGGCCCTCCTCTGATGTGTTGTATTTGTCCAGGTCCAACTCCTCCAGAACATCCTCTGACATCTGCAGCATGTGGGCCAGAGCTGAACACTGGGTTGGAGACAGTTCTGTCTTTGATCTGTCCCCTGATTTCAGGTACTGTTGGATCTCCTGATGCACTGAGTGGTCGTTCATCTCCATCAAACAGTGGAAGATGTTGATACATCTGTCAGGAGAGAACCTCTCATAAGAATTCTCCTTCAGGTTGATGATGGATCTCTGGATGCTCTCTGGACTGTATTGTGTCTGAACCAGTAGACCTCCTAACAGACTCTGGTTGGACGGCAGTGAGAGACCATGAAGGAAGCGGAGAAACAGGTCCAGGTGACCATTCTTACTCCGTATGGCTTTACGGTTGGCTCCGGACAGGAAGTCCTCCAAGGAGTCACTGGGGTAATCCCGTCCCAATATGTCATGTCCCAGGAATGTCTTCAGTACCTTCATGTTCTTCTGTGTGAAACAGTGGAACAGGTAGACTGCAGCCAGAAACTCCTGGATGATCAGATGAACAAAGCAATAGACTGCTCTCTGGAAGAGCACGCCCTCTCTTTTGAAGATCTCTGTGCACACTCCTGAGTACAGCGAGGCGTCTTTCACATCCAGACCACACTCTTCCAGGTCTTCTTGGTAGAACATGATGCTGCCTTTCTCCAGATGTTCAAACGCCAGCCTGCCCAGCTTCAGAAGAACTTCCCTGTCCTTCTCCATGATCTGATGTTGATTCTCTCTCTCTTTTCTGTTTCTTTTCTTTTTTCTTTTTTCCCCCTCATGAGGCTCATCATACTTCAGCTCCTTCCTCTTTGTCTGGACCAACAGGAAGTGGCAGCACATGGCAGTCAGGGTCGTGGGCAGCTGTCCTGTCTCGTCTGTCTTCACCATGTCCTCCAGAACGGTAGCGCTGATCCAACAGAAGACTGGGATGTGACACATGATGTGGAGGCTCTTTGATGTCTTCATGTGTGAGATGATTGGTGTCTCTCTGCCAAGGAGGAGGGGCTTAAAGATGTCACAGCAGTTGATTGGTTGGTCATGGAGGGTGTTCTTCTTGGAGAGCGTCTCAAGCTGGTAGACCTCATGTTGGTTATTAACCCCTTCACTCTCTCCCACTGTGATGTAGAGCGCTGTGAAGATGCTGCTGAGGGAGGGCACTTCAGTGACTTCTGTCACACGATCCATACTGTTCAAAGTGATCTTATAAACCTTTAAATCCTCCTGCACACTGACACCTGCTATGAGAAGACAATGAAGACATTTTAAACATTCAGCTTCACTTAAAACTTTACATTCTTACAGCTGTGTACACACATTAGTGTTAAAAAAACTGCACGGAAAATAACGTGTGATTTTTGTCAACATTAGCTACACAAATAGACAATGTCGAGGTCGCGCCATATCTTGGCCATCTGGCCAGTGATGTATATCGGACCAGTTACCCATATATGGAGACCCCTGGTACCCATATATGGAGTGTGGTATGTGCCGATGTGGCCTCCATATATGGGCATGCCCATATAAAAGGGATTCTGTTACAGTGGTTCCCCTGACATCACAGTGATGTCAGAGCAGGTTGTCAGAGTGGCAAACCCATAGACCGTAAAAGAGTCTACAAGTCCAGACAAACAGAGTCAGCATGTGTTGTTTCACATACTAAACTGCGACCTTCGGTCACAATTAAAGTAATTAACATTGTAATATCGAACGGACCACATGATCCGTGCAACATCGTGCATGATGAACACGCCCACGTTAAAAGGTAAGAAAACTGCAACTGCCCTGAAAATCAAAGTTTTTCGGGGCAGTCAATGTTAATTAGTGTACGTTGTGTCCAGTCTTACTGTGTCCACTGCTGGTGTGACTGGGTGTCTTCAGTCTACGTCTGGTCCTGAAGATCTTTCCACACTGGGGACAGTCATGGTGTCCTGTTGGAGCAGACTGCTCCCAGTATGAGGTGATGCACTGTCTGCAGAACCAGTGTCCACAGCTGCTAGAGACTGGATCTGTCAGAACCTCCTCACACACTGAACACCTGGACGCCTGCTCTGTCACAACACACACCCTCTTCCTCTTCCTGTGGAGGAGAAGAATGATTTATTATGACTATAGTCCTGCTGGATAGAAGGATATTTCTTATTATTTATTATGACTATAGTCCTGCAGGATAGAAGGATATTTATTTATATGATTTATTATGACTATATTCCTGCTGGATAGAAGGATATTTATTTATTATGACTATAGTCCTGGAGGATAGAAGGATATTTATTTATATTATTTATTATGACTGTATTCCTTGTGAAAATACGGGTATTTTATACAGCTTGGAGTTGTTATAATAGTGTCCACGATGTCATGCAATTATATAGACCGATTTATTGAGAGTGTTGCCGCCATTAGCTGTGGTTTAAAAAGTAGTGTAAAGTACCTTGTAGCCTATATTTACTGTACTTTAGTACAAGTTAGAGTATTTGTACTTAGTATTTCCCATTCTTTATCATTTACTTCTACTCCACCACTGGCTGTGTTTTACACCACAGTAATGAGGGTGGTGCTCTCTACAGGGCACCGTACGAAAATCGGTCTATATTCATGATTCTTATTTGGCCTGTAAATGTTAAGTTATTGCACTCCTATAACCTGTCTGTCTGTCTGTCTGTCTGTCAGTCTGTCTGTCTATATGTCTGTATCATTCTGAGAACCTGAATAACATTAAATCTATCTCATGTACTTTGGACAGTATGTTGAGTAACAACTGAAAAGACACTATTAATACCATCCTAAACTGATAACCATAACTACAACACTAACATTTTAAAGTATAATAAAGTACTAAACTATTAAGAGCCAGAGCATTTTTGTGGGCTCGCCTATAAGGCGAGCACACTTTAGATATTGTCATTATTGTGGGCTCGCCAGTACCTGGCGAGCACACTTTAGATATTGTCATTATTGTGGGCTCGCCAGTACCTGGCGAGCACACTTTAGATATTGTCATTATTTATTTATTTATTTATCTAGTAAGTAGACAGGATTTTCGGTTCCTTTCTACTCCTACATACTTAGTGAGAAAATGAAAATAAAAACATCAATGTGTTCAGTTTACAGTGGCGAAGTGTGCTATTATTTATTATAGCAATCGGCCAAATGGTGGCGCTGTAGGAAGCCTTCGAAAGTGCGAACTTTGAACAGGTATAGCTCATGCTGTGTTATACATACAGCCATGAAACCTGTATACACTTATGCGTCTCCTCATGCCGAACAACTTTTACCCTCTAACTTTTGACCTCTGACCTTTAGGTCTCCCACAATTCGGAATTATATGAAAAACAGTAAAAATCTATCTCCTCCTGGGATTTTCGCGTCAAGTGCACAAAACTTTTTTCACATGAACTTTGAACCTATATCTACACAGGCTATGTGGTGAGAAGTTTGTACGTTAAATAATGATTTTTTAATAATTCAATTTATATTGCGGTTTTATGCAAATTATTCTTCGGCCTCTAAATCATACATGCAAAGTTACACGTTCATGGCATTTGGCAAAGATGTGGAGGGTTAGTCAAAGTATCACTGAAACCATTTTATTTTATTCCAATCAGCCAAAGGGGGGCGCTATACGAAGCGTCTGAAAATTCAAACTTCAAACGGGCATAAGTCAAGACTCGTTTTGTTTGAAGACATGCAACTTGTTACACGCGTGCTTTGACTCAAGCGGAAGACATCTGTGTCGTTGTTAAGTAAGCTCCGCCCTTCAATTTTCCGCCATTTTGAGCAGTTTGTAAAACGCGTAAACCCGCTTTTATTCTGGAACTTTCGCGTCACGTGCACAAAACTTTTTTTACGTGAACTTTGGACCGATATCTAAAGATCTGTCAGATCGGATTTCTTTAACATTGAAACATGCTTTTTTAAATAATTCAAACAATATTGCATTTTTATGCAAATTATTCTTCTGCCTCTAAAACATACATGCAAAGTCACATTTTCATGACAAAATAGTGTAGAGGGTTAGTTCAAATATCACTGAAACCAATCTTACCCCAAATGGCCAAAGGGGGGCGCTATATAATTTTGAGCAGTTTGTAAAACGCTTAAACCCGTTTTTATTCTAGGATTTTTTTTGCAATTTGCATGAAACATTCTACACGCAATCTAAGGACCTTTATCTAACATGCCTATGAAGTGCACACAAAAAAATTATAAAATAATAATAATAAATATAGCTGCAAGCAGCGATAAAGTGTCCAAAGCCAAAAACACCTCAAATCATGAACACAGCCTGGGATGTGCGTGAAATCTTGCAAGCACATTCCCAATAGGTCAAGGAACAGATACCAACCTTCTCACATTGGCCTGTTATAGCGCCACCAGCGGGTCAACTTTTGCATAACACATTTTTGGAACAAAATGGACCAATCTTTGACGTCAGTAACGTCAAAGAGAGCACTGCCTGCAATCTTGACATTTTGTGCTTTTATAGCCATTGTTTTCTGGCTTGAAGCGAGCCCACAATTGTTTCGAAGGAGCAATATTTTTCTAGTTGTGGGCTCGCCTATAAGGCGAGCACACTTTAGATATTGTCATTATTTCTATACTATACTAGTCATATCAAGTTCTCCTCAAAACTTCGGTTCCTTTCTACTCCTACATACTTAGTGAGAAAATGAAAATAAAAACATCAATGTGTTCAGCTTACAGTGGCGAAGTGTGCTATTATTTTTTACAGCAATCGGCCAAATGGTGGCGCTGTAGGAAGCCTTCGAAAGTGCAAACTTTGAACAGGTACAGCTCATGCTGTGTTTGAGGTCCAGCCATGAAACCTGTATACACTTATGCGTCTCCTCATGCCGAACAACTTTTACGCTCTAACTTTTGACCTCTGACCTTTAGGTCTCCCACAATTCGGAATTATATGAAAAACAGTAAAAATCTATCTCCTCCTGGGATTTTCGCGTCAAGTGCACAAAACTTTTTTCACATGAACTTTGAACCTATATCTACACAGGCTATGTGGTGAGAAGTTTGTACGTTAAATAATGATTTTTTAATAATTCAATTTATATTGCGGTTTTATGCAAATTATTGTTCGGCCTTTAAATCATACATGCAAAGTTACACGTTCATGGCATTTGGCAAAGATGTGGAGGGTTAGTCAAAGTATCACTGAAACCAATTTTATTCCAATCGGCCAAAGGGGGGCGCTATACGAAGCGTCTGAAAATTCAAACTTCAAACGGGCATAAGTCATGACTCGTTTTGTTTGAAGACATGCAACTTGTTACACGCGTGCTTTGACTCAAGCGGAAGACATCTGTGTCGTTGTTAAGTAAGCTCCGCCCTTCAATTTTCCGCCATTTTGAGCAGTTTGTAAAACGCGTAAACCCGCTTTTATTCTGGAACTTTCGCGTCACGTGCACAAAACCTTTTTTACGTGAACTTTGGACCGATATCTAAAGATCTGTCAGATCGGATTTCTTTAACATTGAAACATGCTTTTTTAAATAATTCAAACAATATTGCATTTTTATGCAAATTATTCTTCTGCCTCTAAAACATACATGCAAAGTCACATTTTCATGACAAAATAGTGTAGAGGGTTAGTTCAAATATCACTGAAACCAATCTTACCCCAAATGGCCAAAGGGGGGCGCTATATAATTTTGAGCAGTTTGTAAAACGCTTAAACCCGTTTTTATTCTAGGATTTTTTTTGTAATTTGCATGAAACATTCTACACGCAATCTAAGGACCTTTATCTAACATGCCTATGAAGTGCACACAAAAAAAATATAAAATAATAATAATAAATATAGCTGCAAGCAGCGATAAAGTGTCCAAAGCCAAAAACACCTCAAATCATGAACACAGCCTGGGATGTGCGTGAAATCTTGCAAGCACATTCCCAATAGGTCAAGGAACAGATACCAACCTTCTCACATTGGCCTGTTATAGCGCCACCAGCGGGTCAACTTTTGCACAACACATTTTTGGAACAAAATGGACCAATCTTTGACGTCAGTAACGTCAAAGAGAGCACTGCCTGCGATCTTGACATTTTGTGCTTTTATAGCCATTGTTTTCTGGCTTGAAGCGAGCCCACAATTGTTTCGAAGGAACAATATTTTTCTAGTGACAATATCTAACCGTCATATCAAGTTCTCCTCAAAACTTCGGTTCCTTTCTACTCCTACATACTTAGACAGAAAATGCAAATAAAAACATCAATGTGTTCAGCTTACAGTGGCGAAGTGTGCTATTATTTTTTACAGCAATCGGCCAAATGGTGGCGCTGTAGGAAGCCTTCGAAAGTGCGAACTTTGAACAGATAGAGCTCATGCTCTGTTATACGTACAGTCATGAAACCTGTATAGACGTATGCGTCTCCTCATGCCGAACAACTTTTACGCTCTGACTTTTGACCTCTGACCTTTAGATCCCCCAGAATTTTGAATTATATAAAAAACAGTAAAAATCTATCTCCTCCTGGGATTTTTGCGTTACGCGCACAAAACTTTTTTCACATGAACTTTGGACCAATACGGTCAAACTAGTCTCGGCGGATTTCTTTTAAAGTGAAATATATTTTTTTAATAATTCCATCAATATTGCGGTTTTATGCAAATTATTCTTCGGCCTCTAAATCATACATGCAAAGTTACACGTTCATGGCATTTGGCAAAGATGTAGAGGGTTAGTCAAAGTATCACTGAAACCAATTTTATTCCAATCGGCCAAAGGGGGGCGCTATACGAAGCGTTTGAAAATTCAAACTTTAAACGGGCATAAGTCATGCCTCGTTTCGTTTGAAGACATGCAACTTGCTTACACGTGTGCTTTGACTCAAGCGGAAGACATCTGTGTCTTTGTTGAGTAAGCTCCGCCCTTAGATTTTCTGCCATTTTGAGCAGTTTGTAAAACACTTAAACCCACTTTTATTCTGGAATGTTCCCGTCACGTGCACAAAACTTTTTTTACGTGAACTTTGGACCAATATCTAAAGATCTGTCAGATCGGATTTTTTTTTTAATTTAAACATGCTTTTTTAATAAATTCAATGAATATTGCAGTTTTATGCAAATTATTCTTCTGCCTCTAAATCATACATGCAAAGTAACATATTCATGGCATTGGGCAAAGATGTAGAGTGTTATTCCAAATATCACTAAAACCAATCTTACCCCAATTGGCCAAAGGGGGGCGCTATATCATTTTGAGCAGTTTGTGAAACGCTTAAACCTGTTTTTATTATAGGGTTCTTTTTTGCAATTTGCATTAAACATTCTACACACAATCGAAGGACCTTTATCTAACATGCCTATGAAGTGCACAATTTTTTTTAAATAATATTAATAATAATAAATATAGCTGCAAGCAGCGATAAAGTGGCCAAAAACACCTCAAATCATGAACACAGCCTGCGATGTGCGTGAAATTTTGCAAGCACATTCCCACTAGGTCAAGGAACAGATGCCGCCCTTCTCACATTGGCCTGTTATAGCGCCACCAGCGGGTCAACTTTTGCATAACACATTTTTGGAACAAAATGCCTCAATTCACGCATGCAGCGTCCGATTGCGTCAGTAACGTCAAAGAGAGCACTGCCTGCGATCTTGACATTTTGTACTTTTATAGCCATTGTTTTCTGGCTTGAAGCGAGCCCACAATTGTTTCGAAGGAACAATATTTTTCTAGTTGTGGGCTCGCCTATAAGGCGAGCACACTTTAGATATTGTCATTATTTATCTATCAGGCAGGCAATCAACAGTAGACGGGATTTCGGTTCCTTTCTACTCCTACATACTTAGTGAGAAAATGAAAATAAAAACATCAATGTGTTCAGTTTACAGTGGCGAAGTGTGCTATTATTTTCTATAGCAATCGGCCAAATGGTGGCGCTGTAGGAAGCCTTCGAAAGTGCGAACTTTGAACAGGTATAGCTCATGCTGTGTTTGAGGTCCAGCCATGAAACCTGTATACACGTATGCGTCTCCTCATGCCGAACAACTTTTACCCTCTAACTTTTGACCTCTGACCTTTAGGTCTCCCACAATTCGGAATTATATGAAAAACAGTAAAAATCTATCTCCTCCTGGGTTTTTTTCGTTACGCGCACGAAACTTTTTTCACATGAACTTTGGACCAATACGGTCAAACTAGTCTCGGCGGATTTCTTTTAAAGTGAAATATAATTTTTTAATAATTCAATCAATATTGCGGTTTTATGCAAATTATTCTTCGGCCTCTAAATCATACATGCAAAGTTACACGTTCATGGCATTTGGCAAAGATGTGGAGGGTTAGTCAAAGTATCACTGAAACCAATTTTATTCCAATCGGCCAAAGGGGGGCGCTATACGAAGCGTTTGAAAATTCAAACTTCAAACGGGCATAAGTCATGACTCGTTTCGTTTGAAGACATGCAACTTGTTACACGCGTGCTTTGACTCGAGCGGAAGACATCTGTGTCGTTGTTAAGTAAGCTCCGCCCTTCAATTTTCCGCCATTTTGAGCAGTTTGTAAAACGCGTAAACCCGCTTTTATTCTGGAATTTTTGCTCCACGTGCACATAACTCTGTTTTACGTTAACTTTGGACCGATATCTAAAGATCTGTCAGATCGGATTTCTTTAAAATTGAAACATGCTTTTTTAAATAAATTCAATGAATATTGCAGTTTTATGCAAATTATTCTTCTGCCTCTAAATCATACATGCAAAGTAACATGTTCATGGCATTTGGCAAAGATGTAGAGTGTTAGTCCAAATATCACTAAAACCAATCTTACCCCAATTGGCCAAAGGGGGGCGCTATATCATTTTGAGCAGTTTGTGAAACGCTTAAACCCGTTAGGATTTTTTTTTGCAATTTGCATGAAACATTCTACACACAATCTAAGGACCTTTATCTAATATGCCTATGAAGTGCACACACACAAAAAATATAAAATAATAATGAATATAGCTGCAAGCGGCGATAAAGTGGCCAAAGCCAAAAACACCTCAAACTAGAAGCAGTGCTCTTCCGAGCACAGGTCTCCACCAGGCCACACAAATCGGCCTGTTATAGCGCCACCATTAGGGCCATTTGAAAACTTTGGGGCAGAGGTTCTGAATTGGCATCCAGGGAGTGTGTGTGCTCATTTTGGCAGCGACCGGGCCAACGGCGCCGGAGATTAGCTGTACACAAACTGGGAGGACGAATCGGCCTGTTATAGCGCCACCATGAGGGCCATTTGAAAAATTTGGGGCAGGGGTTCTGAATTGGCATCCAGGGAGTGTGTGTGCTCATTTTGGCAGCGAACGGGCCAACGGCGCCGGAGATTAGCTGTACACAAACTCAGGACGAATGGGCCTGTTATAGCGCCACCATGAGGGCCATTTGAAAAATTTAGGGCAGAGGTTCTAGATTGGCATCCAGGGAATGTGTGTGCTCACTTTGGCAGCGACCGGGCCAACGGCGACTGAGATTAGCTGCTCACAAACTGCGAGGACACACACACGGACGGACACACGGACGGACGGACGGACGCACGCACGGACGGACGGACGGACGGACGGAGGGGAAAACATACTCTCCCCTCAGCCTTCGGCTGGTGGAGACAATCATGAACACAGCCTGCAATGTGCGTGAAATCTTGCAAGCACATTCCCAATAGGTCAAGGAACAGATACCACCCTTCTTACATTGGCCTGTTATAGCGCCACCAGCGGGTCAACTTTTGCTCAACACATTTTTGGAACAAAATGGACCAATCTTTGACGTCAGTAACGTCAAAGAGAGCACTGCCTGCGATCTTGACATTTTGTACTTTTATAGCCATTGTTTTCTGGCTTGAAGCGAGCCCACAATTGTTTCGAAGGAACAATATTTTTCTAGTTGTGGGCTCGCCTATAAGGCGAGCACACTTTAGATATTGTCATTATTTCTATACTAGGCAGGCAGTCAGTGCAAGTATCAAAAAACTTCGGTTCCTTTCTACTCCTACATACTTAGTGAGAAAATGAAAATAAAAACATCAATGTGTTCAGCTTACTGTGGCGACGTGTGCTATTACTTTTTACAGCAATCGGCCAAATGGTGGCGCTGTAGGAAGCCTTCGAAAGTGCGAACTTTGAACAGGTATAGCTCATGCTGTGTTTGAGGTAAAGCCATGAAACCTGTATACACGTATGCGTCTCCTCATGCCGAACAACTTTTACGCTCTGACTTTTGACCTTTGACCTTTAGATCTCCCACAATTTGGAATTATATGAAAAACAGTAAAAATCTATCTCCTCCTGGGTTTTTTTCGTTACGCGCACGAAACTTTTTTCACATGAACTTTGGACCAATACGGTCAGATTGATCAACCAGATTTCTTTTAAAGTGAAATATAATTTTTTAATAATTCAATCAATATTGCGGTTTTATGCAAATTATTCTTCGGCCTCTAAATCATACATGCAAAGTTACACGTTCATGGCATTTGGCAAAGATGTAGAGGGTTAGTCAAAGTATTACTGAAACCAATTTTAGTCCAATCGGCCAAAGGGGGGCGCTATACGAAGCGTTTGAAAATTCAAACTTCAAACGGGCATAAGTCATGACTCGTTTCGTTTTAAGACATGCAACTTGCTTACACGCGTGCTTTGACTCGAGCGGAAGACATCTGTGTCTTTGTTAAGTAAGCTCCGCCCTTCGATTTTCCGCCATTTTGAGCAGTTTGTAAAACGCGTAAACCCGCTTTTATTCTGGAATTTTCGCTCCACGTGCACAAAACTTTTTTTACGTGAACTTTGGACCAATATCTAAAGATCTGTCAGATCGGATTTTTTTTTTTAATTGAAACATGCTTTTTTAATAATTCAATGAATATTGCAGTTTTATGCAAATTATTCTTCTGCCTCTAAATCATACATGCAAAGTAACATGTTCATGGCATTTGGCAAAGATGTAGAGTGTTAGTCCAAATATCACTAAATCCAATCTCACTCCAATTGGCCAAAGGGGGGCGCTATATCATTTTGAGCAGTTTGTGAAACGCTTAAACCCGTTAGGATTTTTTTTGCAATTTGCATGAACCATTCTACACACAATCTAAGGACCTTTATCTAATATGCCTATGAAGTGCACACACACACAAAAAGAAAAATAATAACAAATATAGCTGCAAGCAGCGATAAAGTGGCCAAAGCCAAAAACACCTCAAATCATGAACACAGCCTGCAATGTCAGTGAAATCTTGCAAGCACATTCCCAATAGGTCAAGGAACAGATACCACCCTTCTTACATTGGCCTGTTATAATAGCGCCACCAGCGGGTCAACTTTTGGCACAACACATTTTTGGAACAAAATGGACCAATCTTTGACGTCAGTAACGTCAAAGAGAGCACTGCCTGCGATCTTGACATTTTGTACTTTTATAGCCATTGTTTTCTGGCTTGAAGCGAGCCCACAATTGTTTCGAAGGAACAATATTTTTCTAGTGACAATATCTAACCGTCATATCAAGTTCTCCTCAAAACTTCGGTTCCTTTCTACTCCTACATACTTAGTGAGAAAATGAAAATAAAAACATCAATGTGTTCAGCTTACTGTGGCGACGTGTGCTATTACTTTTTACAGCAATCGGCCAAATGGTGGCGCTGTAGGAAGCCTTCGAAAGTGCGAACTTTGAACAGGTATAGCTCATGCTCTGTTATACGTACAGCCATGAAACCTATATACACGTATGCGTCTCCTCATGTCGAACAACTTTTACGCTCTGACTTTTGACCTCTGACCTTTAGATCCCTCAGAATTTGGAATTATATGAAAAACAGTAAAAATCTATCTCCTCCTGGGATCTTTGCGATACGCGCATGAAACTTTTTTCACATGAACTTTGGACCAATACGGTCAAACTAGTCTCGGCGGATTTCTTTTAAAGTGAAATATATTTTATTAATAATTCAATCAATGTTGCGGTTTTATGCAAATTATTCTTCGGCCTCTAAATCATACATGCAAAGTTACACGTTCATGGCATTTGGCAAAGATGTGGAGGGTTAGTCAAAGTATCACTGAAACCAATTTTATTCCAATCGGCCAAAGGGGGGCGCTATACGAAGCTTTTGAAAATTCAAACTTCAAACGGGCATAAGTCATGACTCGTTTCGTTTGAAGACATGCAACTTGTTACACGCGTGCTTTGACTCGAGCGGAAGACATCTGTGTCGTTGTTAAGTAAGCTCCGCCCCCCGATTTTCCGCCATATTGAGCAGTTTGTAAAACGCGTAAACCCGCTTTTATTCTGGAATTTTCGCTCCACGTGCACAAAACTTTTTTTACGTGAACTTTGGACCGATATCTAAAGATCTGTCAGATCGGATTTCTTTAAAATTGAAACATGCTTTTTAAAATAAATTCAATGAATATTGCAGTTTTATGCAAATTATTCTTCTGCCTCTAAATCATACATGCAAAGTAACATGTTCATGGCATTTGGCAAAGATGTAGAGTGTTAGTCCAAATATCACTAAAACCAATCTTACCCCAATTGGCCAAAGGGGGGCGCTATATCATTTTGAGCAGTTTGTGAAACGCTTAAACCCGTTAGGATTTATTTTTGCAATTTGCATGAAACATTCTACACACAATCTAAGGACCTTTATCTAATATGCCTATGAAGTGCACACACACAAAAAAAATAATAATAATGAATATAGCTGCAAGCAGCGATAAAGTGGCCAAAGCCAAAAACACCTCAAATCATGAACACAGCCTGCAATGTGCGTGAAATCTTGCAAGCACATTCCCAATAGGTCAAGGAGCAGATACCACCCTTCTTACATTGGCCTGTTATAGCGCCACCAGCGGGTCAACTTTTGCACAACACATTTTTGGAACAAAATGGACCAATCTTTGACGTCAGTAACGTCAAAGAGAGCACTGCCTGCGATCTTGACATTTTGTACTTTTATAGCCATTGTTTTCTGGCTTGAAGCGAGCCCACAATTGTTTCGAAGGAACAATATTTTTCTAGTGACAATATCTAACCGTCATATCAAGTTCTCCTCAAAACTTCGGTTCCTTTCTACTCCTACATACTTAGTGAGAAAATGAAAATAAAAACATCAATGTGTTCAGCTTACTGTGGCGACGTGTGCTATTACTTTTTACAGCAATCGGCCAAATGGTGGCGCTGTAGGAAGCCTTCGAAAGTGCGAACTTTGAACAGGTATAGCTCATGCTCTGTTATACGTACAGCCATGAAACCTGTATACACGTATGCGTCTCCTCATGCCGAACAATTTTTACGCTCTGACTTTTGACCTCTGATCTTTAGATCCCTCAGAATTTGGAATTATATGAAAAACAGTAAAAATCTATCTCCTCCTGGGATCTTTGCGATACGCGCATGAAACTTTTTTCACATGAACTTTGGACCAATACGGTCAAACTAGTCTCGGCGGATTTCTTTTAAAGTGAAATATATTTTATTAATAATTCAATCAATGTTGCGGTTTTATGCAAATTATTCTTCGGCCTCTAAATCATACATGCAAAGTTACACGTTCATGGCATTTGGCAAAGATGTGGAGGGTTAGTCAAAGTATCACTGAAATCAATTTTATTCCAATCGGCCAAAGGGGGGCGCTATACGAAGCGTTTGAAAATTCAAACTTCAAACGGGCATAAGTCATGACTCGTTTCGTTTGAAGACATGCAACTTGTTACACGCGTGCTTTGACTCGAGCGGAAGACATCTGTGTCGTTGTTAAGTAAGCTCCGCCCCCCGATTTTCCGCCATATTGAGCAGTTTGTAAAACGCGTAAACCCGCTTTTATTCTGGAATTTTCACTCCACGTGCACAAAACTTTTTTTACGTGAACTTTGGACCGATATCTAAAGATCTGTCAGATCGGATTTCTTTAAAATTGAAACATGCTTTTTAAAATAAATTCAATGAATATTGCAGTTTTATGCAAATTATTCTTCTGCCTCTAAATCATACATGCAAAGTAACATGTTCATGGCATTTGGCAAAGATGTAGAGTGTTAGTCCAAATATCACTAAAACCAATCTTACCCCAATTGGCCAAAGGGGGGCGCTATATCATTTTGAGCAGTTTGTGAAACGCTTAAACCCGTTAGGATTTATTTTTGCAATTTGCATGAAATATTCTACACACAATCTAAGGACCTTTATCTAAAGTGCACACACAAAAAATAATAATAATAATGAATATAGCTGCAAGCAGCGATAAAGTGGCCAAAGCCAAAAACACCTCAAATCATGAACACAGCCTGCAATGTGCGTGAAATCTTGCAAGCACATTCCCAATAGGTCAAGGAGCAGATACCACCCTTCTCACATTGGCCTGTTATAGCGCCACCAGCGGGTCAACTTTTGCACAACACATTTTTGGAACAAAATGGACCAATCGTTGACGTCAGTAACGTCAAAGAGAGCACTGCCTGCGATCTTGACATTTTGTACTTTTATAGCCATTGTTTTCTGGCTTGAAGCGAGCCCACAATTGTTTCGAAGGAACAATATTTTTCTAGTTGTGGGCTCGCCTATAAGGCGAGCACACTTTAGATATTGTCATTATTTCTATACTAGGCAGGCAGTCAGTGCAAGTATCAAAAAACTTCGGTTCCTTTCTACTCCTACATACTTAGTGAGAAAATGAAAATAAAAACATCAATGTGTTCAGCTTACTGTGGCGACGTGTGCTATTACTTTTTACAGCAATCGGCCAAATGGTGGCGCTGTAGGAAGCCTTCGAAAGTGCGAACTTTGAACAGGTATAGCTCATGCTGTGTTTGAGGTAAAGCCATGAAACCTGTATACACGTATGCGTCTCCTCATGCCGAACAACTTTTACGCTCTGACTTTTGACCTTTGACCTTTAGATCTCCCACAATTTGGAATTATATGAAAAACAGTAAAAATCTATCTCCTCCTGGGTTTTTTTCGTTACGCGCACGAAACTTTTTTCACATGAACTTTGGACCAATACGGTCAGATTGATCAACCAGATTTCTTTTAAAGTGAAATATAATTTTTTAATAATTCAATCAATATTGCGGTTTTATGCAAATTATTCTTCGGCCTCTAAATCATACATGCAAAGTTACACGTTCATGGCATTTGGCAAAGATGTAGAGGGTTAGTCAAAGTATTACTGAAACCAATTTTAGTCCAATCGGCCAAAGGGGGGCGCTATACGAAGCGTTTGAAAATTCAAACTTCAAACGGGCATAAGTCATGACTCGTTTCGTTTTAAGACATGCAACTTGCTTACACGCGTGCTTTGACTCGAGCGGAAGACATCTGTGTCTTTGTTAAGTAAGCTCCGCCCTTCGATTTTCCGCCATTTTGAGCAGTTTGTAAAACGCGTAAACCCGCTTTTATTCTGGAATTTTCGCTCCACGTGCACAAAACTTTTTTTACGTGAACTTTGGACCAATATCTAAAGATCTGTCAGATCGGATTTTTTTTTTTAATTGAAACATGCTTTTTTAATAATTCAATGAATATTGCAGTTTTATGCAAATTATTCTTCTGCCTCTAAATCATACATGCAAAGTAACATGTTCATGGCATTTGGCAAAGATGTAGAGTGTTAGTCCAAATATCACTAAATCCAATCTCACTCCAATTGGCCAAAGGGGGGCGCTATATCATTTTGAGCAGTTTGTGAAACGCTTAAACCCGTTAGGATTTTTTTTGCAATTTGCATGAAACATTCTACACACAATCTAAGGACCTTTATCTAATATGCCTATGAAGTGCACACACACACAAAAAGAAAAATAATAACAAATATAGCTGCAAGCAGCGATAAAGTGGCCAAAGCCAAAAACACCTCAAATCATGAACACAGCCTGCAATGTCAGTGAAATCTTGCAAGCACATTCCCAATAGGTCAAGGAACAGATACCACCCTTCTTACATTGGCCTGTTATAATAGCGCCACCAGCGGGTCAACTTTTGGCACAACACATTTTTGGAACAAAATGGACCAATCTTTGACGTCAGTAACGTCAAAGAGAGCACTGCCTGCGATCTTGACATTTTGTACTTTTATAGCCATTGTTTTCTGGCTTGAAGCGAGCCCACAATTGTTTCGAAGGAACAATATTTTTCTAGTGACAATATCTAACCGTCATATCAAGTTCTCCTCAAAACTTCGGTTCCTTTCTACTCCTACATACTTAGACAGAAAATGATAATAAAAACATCAATGTGTTCAGCTTACAGTGGCGAAGTGTGCTATTATTTTTTACAGCAATCGGCCAAATGGTGGCGCTGTAGGAAGCCTTCGAAAGTGCGAACTTTGAACAGATAGAGCTCATGCTCTGTTATACGTACAGTCATGAAACCTGTATACACGTATGCGTCTCCTCATGCCGAACAACTTTTACGCTCTGACTTTTGACCTCTGACCTTTAGATCCCCCAGAATTTTGAATTATATAAAAAACAGTAAAAATCTATCTCCTCCTGGGATTTTTGCGTTACGCGCACAAAACTTTTTTCACATGAACTTTGGACCAATACGGTCGAACTAGTCTGGTCGGATTTCTTTTAAAGTGAAATATATTTTTTTAATAATTCAATCAATATTGCGGTTTTATGCAAATTATTCTTCGGCCTCTAAATCATTCATGCAAAGTTACACGTTCATGGCATTTGGCAAAGATGTAGAGGGTTAGTCAAAGTATCACTGAAACCAATTTTATTCCAATCGGCCAAAGGGGGGCGCTATACAAAGCGTTTGAAAATTCAAACTTTAAACGGGCCTAAGTCATGCCTCGTTTCGTTTGAAGACATGCAACTTGCTTACACGCGTGCTTTGACTCAAGCGGAAGACATCTGTGTCTTTGTTGAGTAAGCTCCGCCCTTAGATTTTCTGCCATTTTGAGCAGTTTGTAAAACACTTAAACCCACTTTTATTCTGGAATGTTCGCGTCACGTGCACAAAACTTTTTTTACGTGAACTTTGGACCAATATCTAAAGATCTGTCAGATCGGATTTTTTTTAAAATTTAAACATGCTTTTTTAATAAATTCAATGAATATTGCAGTTTTATGCAAATTATTCTTCTGCCTCTAAATCATACATGCAAAGTAACATATTCATGGCATTGGGCAAAGATGTAGAGTGTTATTCCAAATATCACTAAAACCAATCTTACCCCAATTGGCCAAAGGGGGGCGCTATATCATTTTGAGCAGTTTGTGAAACGCTTAAACCTGTTTTTATTCTAGGGTTCTTTTTTGCAATTTGCATGAAACATTCTACACACAATCGAAGGACCTTTATCTAACATGCCTATGAAGTGCACAATTTGTTTTAAATAATCATAGTCGTGTACACTGTAGGGAGCTACAATGGAAAAAACTATGGCTCGTGGACCAACCGGTGACTTTGTACACGACTTCGTACATTTCCCATAGATTCTATGGGACTTGACCACTTGCTCCTGCCCTTCGTGTACACGGTCTGTGCCGTCTATAGTTTCTTAATGGGGGGCAGCAGAGAGCCATATGTACACAGGCCCTAGGTGGTGTCCACGACCAGTAGTTTTACATGAACCCTCAGAGGGACACTGTGGGCTTATCAAGTGGTCCGTGGTGGTTCTCAAAGTGAGGTCGGGGGACCCTCAGAGGGACACTGTGGGCTTATCCATACGTTGGCTACAGGGGGGAAATAATTAAATGTACTTTTCATCGTGCCTGTTGCTAAGGTATGGCAACATGATTGGTGTCTTGCAAGACACCAGTCATGTTGCCATACCTTAGCCTTTCCTGAACTGACGCCGCTGTGAACATGTGTACACAGCCAGCATATTACTCAATGCCAAACTTTGCACACACACTCCTTGCCTGCCAATCCACAACCTCCACCCCTCCAAGGACCCCCAGGGCTTATCTCCCGATTAGGACACTTTCCAGCATAGTGACATGCAGAACAAACTGTCCATATAGTATGGTTTACATAAAAGTCAGTTGTCTTTCACACACACACACACACACACACACACACACACACACACACACACACACACACACACACACACACACACACACATATATATATACATATATATATATATATATATATATACATATATATATATATATATATATATATATATATATATATATATATATATATATATTTCATTTATTTATTTCATAAATATTTTTCATCACAATTGGGTTTGTGGGGAGCCATCCCTGCTTCAAGCTGTCACAGCACGGCACCAACACTTCAAACTAGTTAAAAAACCCAATACAGCAGATCTACAAGCACCTCACAGATCTACAAGAACCTCGCACATGCCAGGGACAGAGTAGGTTGGCCTGCATAAGCCTTGCTGTCAACACACTATACTACACCACTCAGGCCACCAAGCCAGGTGTGGTCAATTAGTGCCTTCTTTTGATCAGTGGCTTCTGCTTGATGAGTGGCACCAGTCTGTCTTTGTTCCCTGGTCAGTCAAGTTCACTGGGAGAGAATGTTTCAGATCAGTGCAAGTGTATTTGTTTTCCATTTGGACTTACTGTGTTTTGTTGGTACAGTATGCGTGCGACTAACTAATATTTCTGATAATTCCAATTTGTTTGTTGTTTAATTAGCCGGATTGTGAATGCCCTGCATTTTTCTTTCATCTTTAGAACCACACGTGTGTAACAAAACAGAGTGGTGATCATTTGGTGTGGGTGAAGAGAAGAAAAACATTTAATTAAAGGAGTAGTTCACCCCCAAAGTGACTTTTTTTCTATTGAACTCAAGTCTCCATGGCGTGAGTAATACATTGAAAAAATAAGTCATTTTGGGGGTGAACTACTCCTTGAATGTCAGTTTTGTGGTGTTTTGACTGGACACCCTGAGGATATTGCCAGATAGATAGATAGACAGACAGACAGACAGACAGACAGACAGACAGACAGACAGACAGAGAATTGTAGGCCTTGCATTTATTTGACTTGGTTCCAACAGATGGCGAAAATAGCTAATCTTCAAGCTCACAATGCCTCACTGTTTGGACAAAGAGTTGAGGCGTTACATTTTGTAAAACACGGCCTTGTGAAAATAGCAGATCTACATGCTCACAACACCTCACAACGCAGGGCGGCGTGAGCATGTAGATCTGATATTTTCACAATTTCTGCCCCTAATATTTAATTTATCATTTAAAAAGTATTAAAAAGTCCTTAAATTGTCTCTTTAGAAATGTGCAGATAGCCTCTGTATACTGTTGAGTGGAAAAACAATGTTTCACATTAAGCTAAACATTTGGGACCACCCAAGATCATTTGGAGACCCCTCTAGGGGTCCCATAGTTGAACCACTGACTTATAAGGGGAGTATGGAGACCCCTCTAGGGGTCCCATAGTTGAACCACTGACTTATAAGGGGAGTATATGAGGCTGGATCCGTCTGGAACACTGCACTAGGCTCTCGCCAGCTTTGTAGCTCTCCACACTTGAACAGTTGTGTCCTTAAATTCAATTATAATAATTAACCCCTGTATATACGGGCAATAGTTTTACATGACTTTGTGTACACAGCCAATAGTTTTACATGAACATGTTCAGGCTTTAGTACTGTACTGTCTCGTGTAGCCCAACAGAGCCCATCACAGCACAACACGGCCCACCAGAGCCCAATACAGCCTACCAGAGCCCAATAGACTCCAGCAAACCTAAGTCCAGCCCAGTCCTGCCCAATAGGAGTATAGACCAGGGAAGGGGGGTAGTTAGATGACTGCACCAGACTCCACCAGGCTGCTCCATGCTCCAGCCAGCTCTGTAGATCCTGTGTACACGGCACTCCTAACTCGAAAGGTCAAGGAAAAGGGTCGTTTTAGGCGTCAAAACAGGCCCTTTGTCCTTAAAATGAATAAAAAAATCAAAAAAATATGTTTTGTTTCAGGCAGGACACACGTTTCATATTTGAAGCATGCCCGATCTGATGGAATGGGTTTCGTGTCTCTCCGACACTTTGAACCCTTTACGATTGCGAAAAAGACACCGAAACCCGGATTTTTGTCCTTAAAATCAATAAAAAAATCTAAAAAAATCTGTTTGTTTTACGCAGGAAACACTTTTCATATTTGAAGGATGCCTGATCCGATGGAATGGGTTTCGTGTCTCTCCGACACTTTGAACCCTTTATGATTGCGAAAAAGACACGAAATTTGCACGCCACCAACACGATTACACATTCATTCGGATAAAAGACACTTATTCTGACTTACTTTTTGACGCTGAATCCAACAAACCCGGTCTCGTGTCTCTACGACACTCCTAACTCGAAAGGTCAAGGAAAAAGCCACTGTGTACACAGGCAATAGTTTTACATGACTTTGTGTACACGGCCAATAGTTTTACATGAACATGTCTAGGCTTTAGTACTGTACTGCCTCGTATAGCCCAACAGAGCCCAGCACAGAACAGCACAGCCCACCAGAGCCCAATACAGCCCCCCAGAGCCCAACAGAGTCCAGCAAACCTAAGTCCACCCCAGTCCTGCCGAGTAGGAGTATAGACCGGGGAAAGGGGGTAGTTAGATGACTCCACCAGGCCATTACTGTCCAGATCTGGCTTGAATAGGCCAGACCAGGGTAGACAGGACTGCACCAGACTCCACCAGGCTGCTCCAGCCAGCTCTGTAGATCCTTGCACATGCGATTAACCACTGTGTACACGGGCAATAGTTTTAAGTTTTACATGAACCCTCAGAGGGACACTGTGGGCTTATCAAGTGGTCCATGGCCGGTTCTCAAAGTGAGGTCGGGGGGCCCACAGTGTCCCTCTGAGGGGACACGGCACAGACCGTGTACACGAAGGGCAGGAGCAAGTGTTCAAGTCCCATAGAATCTATGGGAAATGTACACAGGCGTGTACAAAGTCACCAGTAGTTTTACATGAACCCTCAGAGGGACACTGTGGGCTTATCAAGTGGTCCATGGTCGGTTCTCAAAGTGAGGTCGAGGGACCCTCAGAGGGACACCGTGGGCTTATCAAGTGGTCCATGGTCGGTTCTCAAAGTGAGGTCGGGGGACCCTCAGAGGGACACTGGGCTTATCAAGTGGGAGCACAAAGTTGGTGAGGGGGGTACTAGCTATAGTAGGATGATCAGGCTTGTCGAGGCCAAAGGGTGTACTAGAGTCTTAATAGGCACCATTAGGTTGTTCTAGGCCGTTGTCTGCCCTTTAGCTGCTCACACAATTGAGACCAAACACTGTGTACAGGAGCCTTAGTTTGTGTGTACATGACCAATAGTTTTAAATGGATATTTCTAGTCCATCGCACACCGCTGCCTTGTGCACCCTTGGTTGGTTCGTCTTTGTTTGGGAAGGAGGGACTTTGAGGATGTACCTCACTTTGAGAACCGACCATGGACCACTTGATAAGCCCACAGTGTCCCTCTGAGGGTCCCCCGATCTCACTTTGAGAACCGACCATGGACCACTTGATAAGCCCACGGTGTCCCTCTGAGGGTCCCTCGACCTCACTTTGAGAACCGACCATGGACCACTTGATAAGCCCACAGTGTCCCTCTGAGGGTCCCCCGACCTCACTTTGAGAACCGACCATGGACCACTTGATAAGCCGACAGTGTCCCTCTGAGGGTCCCCCGACCTCACTTTGAGAACCGACCATGGACCACTTGATAAGCCCACAGTGTCCCTCTGAGGGTCCCCGACCTCACTTTGAGAACCGACCATGGACCACTTGATAAGCCCACAGTGTCCCTCTGAGGGTTCATGTAAAACTACTGGTGACTTTGTACACGCCTGTGTACATTTCCCATAGATTCTATGGGACTTGAACACTTGCTCCTGCCCTTCGTGTACACAATCTGTGCCGTGTCCCCTCAGAGGGACATTGTGGGCCCCCCGACCTCACTTTGAGAACCGGCCATGGACCACTTGATAAGCCCACAGTGTCCCTCTGAGGGTCCCCCGACCTCACTTTGAGAACCGACCATGGACCACTTGATAAGCCCACAGTGTCCCTCTGAGGGTTCATGTAAAACTACTGGTGACTTTGTACACGCCTGTGTACATTTCCCATAGATTCTATGGGACTTGAACACTTGCTCCTGCCCTTCGTGTACACGGTCTGTGCCGTGTCCCCTCAGAGGGACACTGTGGGCCCCCGACCTCACTTTGAGAACCGACCATGGACCACTTGATAAGCCCACAGTGTCCCTCTGAGGGTCCCCGACCTCACTTTGAGAACCGACCATGGACCACTTGATAAGCCCACAGTGTCCCTCTGAGGGTTCATGTAAAACTACTGGTGACTTTGTACACGCCTGTGTACATTTCCCATAGATTCTATGGGACTTGAACACTTGCTCCTGCCCTTCGTGTACACGGTCTGTGCCGTGTCCCCTCAGAGGGACACTGTGGGCCCCCCGACCTCACTTTGAGAACCGGCCATGGACCACTTGATAAGCCCACAGTGTCCCTCTGAGGGTTCATGTAAAACTTAAAACTATTGCCCGTGTACACAGTGGTTAATCGCATGTGCAAGGATCTACAGAGCTGGCTGGAGCAGCCTGGTGGAGTCTGGTGCAGTCCTGTCTACCCTGGTCTGGCCTATTCAAGCCAGATCTGGACAGTAATGGCCTGGTGGAGTCATCTAACTACCCCCTTTCCCCGGTCTATACTCCTACTCGGCAGGACTGGGCTGGACTTAGGTTTGCTGGACTCTGTTGGGCTCTGGGGGGCTGTATTGGGCTCTGGTGGGCTGTGCTGTTCTGTGCTGGGCTCTGTTGGGCTATACGAGGCAGTACAGTACTAAAGCCTAGACATGTTCATGTAAAACTATTGGCTGTGTACACAAAGTCATGTAAAACTATTGCCCGTATATACAGGGGTTAATTATTATAATTGAATTTAAGGACACAACTGTTCAAGTGTGGAGAGCTACAGAGCTGGCGAGAGCCTAGTGCAGTGTTCCAGACGGATCCAGCCTCATATACTCCCCTTATAAGTCAGTGGTTCAACTATGGGACCCCTAGAGGGGTCTCCATACTCCCCTTATAAGTCAGTGGTTCAACTATGGGACCCCTAGAGGGGTCTCCAAATGATCTTGGGTGGTCCCAAATGTTTAGCTTAATGTGAAACATTGTTTTTCCACTCAACAGTATACAGAGGCTATCTGCACATTTCTAAAGAGACAATTTAAGGACTTTTTAATACTTTTAAAATGATAAATTAAATATTAGGGGCAGAAATTGTGAAAATATCAGATCTACATGCTCAAGCCGCCCTGCGTTGTGAGGTGTTGTGAGCATGTAGATCTGCTATTTTCACAAGGCCGTGTTTTACAAAATGTAACGCCTCAACTCTTTGTGAGCTTGAAGATTAGCTATTTTCGCCATCTGTTGGAACCAAGTCAAATAAATGCAAGGCCTACAATTATCTGTCTGTCTGTCTGTCTGTCTGTCTGTCTGTCTGTCTGTCTGTCTGTCTGTCTGTCTGTCTGTCTGTCTATCTGGCAATATCCTCAGGGTGTCCAGTCAAAACACCACAAAACTGACATTCAAGGAGTAGTTCACCCCCAAAATGACTTATTTTTTCAATGTATTACTCACGCCATGGAGACTTGAGTTCAATAGAAAAAAAGTCACTTTGGGGGTGAACTACTCCTTTAATGAAATGTTTTTCTTCTCTTCACCCACACCAAATGATCACCACTCTGTTTTGTTACACACGTGTGATTCTAAAGATGAAAGAAAAATGCAGGGCATTCACAATCCGGCTAATTAAACAACAAACAAATTGGAATTATCAGAAATATTAGTTAGTCGCACGCATACTGTACCAACAAAACACAGTAAGTCCAAATGGAAAACAAATACACTTGCACTGATCTGAAACATTCTCTCCCAGTGAACTTGACTGACCAGGGAACAAAGACAGACTGGTGCCACTCATCAAGCAGAAGCCACTGATCAGAAGAAGGCACTAATTGACCACACCTGGCTTGGTGGCCTGAGTGGTGTAGTATAGTGTGTTGACAGCAAGGCTTATGCAGGCCAACCTACTCTGTCCCTGGCATGTGCGAGGTGCTTGTAGATCTGTGAGGTGCTTGTAGATCTGCTGTATTGGGTTTTTTAACTAGTTTGAAGTGTTGGTGCCGTGCTGTGACAGCTTGAAGCAGGGATGGCTCCCCACAAACCCAATTGTGATGAAAAATATTTATGAAATAAATAAATGAATATATATATATATATATATATATATATATATATATATATATATATGTGTGTGTGTGTGTGTGTGTGTGTGTGTGTGTGTGAAAGACAACTGACTTTTATGTAAACCATACTATATGGACAGTTTGTTCTGCATGTCACTATGCTGGAAAGTGTCCTAATCGGGAGATAAGCCCTGGGGGTCCCTGGAGGGGTGGAGGTTGTGGATTGGCAGGCAAGGAGTGTGTGTGCAAAGTTTGGCATTGAGTAATATGCTGGCTGTGTACACATGTTCACAGCGGCGTCAGTTCAGGAAAGACTAAGGTATGGCAACATGACTGGTGTCTTGCAAGACACCAATCATGTTGCCATACCGGCATACCTTAGCAACAGGCATGATGAAAAGTACATTTAATTATTTCCCCCCTGTAGCCAAGGTATGGCAGCTGCCATAGCTTGCCATACCCAATTGACGCCCCTGCATGTTCACCTCCAGTAGGTTGGGAAAGTAGCCTGCCACCCTGTGGAAATAGGCTTGAACTGCAAGATAGGACCCTAAAACAAATAAAATGGAATAAAAAAGCATCCGTAAGACGGATGGGCGAACAAGTGGTGTCCATACGTAGATGGGGTCCCAGAGGACATGTAGAGCCCACCCCCTTATTTTTCATGCCCCCAGGGAACACACAGCGGGGTTTGGAAATTTGTCGTGTACACCAGCCCTAGGACCTCGGCTTCGTGGACCGATTTAACGATAGGGGTAATAATATTAATAATAATAAATATTGCTGCAAGCAGCGATAAAGTGGCCAAAAACACCTCAAATCATGAACACAGCCTGCGATGTGCGTGAAATTTTGCAAGCACATTCCCACTAGGTCAAGGAACAGATGCCGCCCTTCTCACATTGGCCTGTTCACCAGCGGGTCAACTTTTGCATAACACATTTTTGGAACAAAATGCCTCAAATCACGCATGCAGCGTCCGATTGCGTCAGTAACGTCAAAGAGAGCACTGCCTGCGATCTTGACATTTTGTACTTTTATAGCCATTGTTTTCCGGCTTGAAGCGAGCCCACAATTGTTTCGAAGGAACAATATTTTTCTAGTTTATTTATTTATTTGTTTATCTAGTAAGTAGACGGGATTTTCGGTTCCTTTCTACTCCTACATACTTAGTGAGAAAATGAAAATAAAAACATCAATGTGTTCAGTTTACAGTGGCGAAGTGTGCTATCATTTTCTATAGCAATCGGCCAAATGGTGGCGCTGTAGGAAGCCTTCGAAAGTGCGATCTTTGAACAGGTATAGCTCATGCTGTGTTTTAGGTACAGCCATGAAACCTGTATACACGTATGCGTCTCCTCATGCCGAACAACTTTTACCCTCTAACTTTTGACCTCTGACCTTTAGGTCTCCCACAATTCGGAATTATATGAAAAACAGTAAAAATCTATCTCCTCCTGGGATTTTCGCGTCAAGTGCACAAAACTTTTTTTCACATGAACTTTGAACCTATATCTACACAGGCTATGTGGTGAGAAGTTTGTACGTTAAATAATGATTTTTTAATAATTCAATATATGTTGCGGTTTTATGCAAATTATTCTTCGGCCTCTAAATCATACATGCAAAGTTACACGTTCATGGCATTTGGCAAAGATGTGGAGGGTTAGTCAAAGTATCACTGAAACCAATTTTATTCCAATTGGCCAAAGGGGGGCGCTATACGAAGCGTCTGAAAATTCAAACTTCAAACAGGCATAAGTCATGACTCGTTTCGTTTGAAGACATGCAACTTGTTACACGCGTGCTTTGACTCAAGCGGAAGACATCTGTGTTGTTGTTAAGTAAGCTCCGCCCTTCGATTTTCCGCCATTTTGAGCAGTTTGTAAAACGCGTAAACCCGCTTTTATTCTGGAATTTTCGCGTCACGTGCACAAAACTTTTTTTACGTGAACTTTGGACCGATATCTAAAGATCTGTCAGATCGGATTTCTTTAACATTGAAACATGCTTTTTTAAATAATTCAAACAATATTGCAGTTTTATGAAAATTATTCTTCTGCCTCTAAAACATACATACAAAGTCACATTTTCATGACAAAATAGTGTAGAGGGTTAGTTCAAATATCACTGAAACCAATCTTACCCCAAATGGCCAAAGGGGGGCGCTATATAATTTTGAGCAGTTTGTAAAACGCTTAAACCCGTTTTTATTCTAGGATTTTTTTTGCAATTTGCATGAAACATTCTACACGCAATCTAAGGACCTTTATCTAACATGCCTATGAAGTGCACACAAAAAAAATATAAAATAATAATAATAAATCTAGCTGCAAGCAGTGATAAAGTGGCCAAAGCCAAAAACACCTCAAATCATGAACACAGCCTGCAATGTGCGTGAAATCTTGCAAGCACATTCCCAATAGGTCAAGGAACAGATACCACCCTTCTCACATTGGCCTGTTATAGCGCCACCAGCGGGTCAACTTTTGCATAACACATTTTTGGAACAAAATGGACCAATCTTTGACGTCAGTAACGTCAAAGTGAGCACTGCCTGCGATCTTGACATTTTGTACTTTTATAGCCATTGTTTTCTGGCTTGAAGCGAGCCCACAATTGTTTCGAAGGAACAATATTTTTCTAGTTGTGGGCTCGCCAGTACCTGGCGAGCACACTTTAGATATTGTCATTATTTATTTATTTATTTATCTAGTAAGTAGACGGGATTTTCGGTTCCTTTCTACTCCTACATACTTAGTGAGAAAATGAAAATAAAAACATCAATGTGTTCAGTTTACAGTGGCGAAGTGTGCTATTATTTTTTATAGCAATTGGCCAAATGGTGGCGCTGTAGGAAGCCTTCGAAAGTGCGATCTTTGAACAGGTATAGCTCATGCTGTGTTATACATACAGCCATGAAACCTGTATACACTTATGCGTCTCCTCATGCCGAACAACTTTTACCCTCTAACTTTTGACCTCTGACCTTTAGGTCTCCCACAATTCGGAATTATATGAAAAACAGTAAAAATCTATCTCCTCCTGGGTTTTTTTCGATACGCGCACGAAACTTTTTTCACATGAACTTTGGACCAATACGGTCAGATTTATCTCGGCGGATTTCTTTTAAAGTGAAATATCATTTTTTAATAATTCAATAAATATTGCGGTTTTATGCAAATTATTCTTCTGCCTCTAAATCATGCATGCAAAGTTACACGTTCATGGCATTTGGCAAAGATGTGGAGGGTTAGTCAAAGTATCACTGAAACCAATTTTATTCCAATCGGCCAAAGGGGGGCGCTATACGAAGCGTTTGAAAATTCAAACTTCAAACGGGCATAAGTCATGACTCGTTTCGTTTGAAGACATGCAACTTGTTACACGCGTGCTTTGACTCAAGCGGAAGACATCTGTGTCGTTGTTAAGTAAGCTCCGCCCTTCGATTTTCCGCCATTTTGAGCAGTTTGTAAAACGCGTAAACCTGCTTTTATTCTGGAATTTTCGCTCCACGTGCACAAAACTTTTTTTACGTGAACTTTGGACCGATATCTAAAGATCTGTCAGATCGGATTTCTTTAAAATTGAAACATGCTTTTTAAAATAAATTCAATGAATATTGCAGTTTTATGCAAATTATTCTTCTGCCTCTAAATCATACATGCAAAGTAACATGTTCATGGCATTTGGCAAAGATGTAGAGTGTTAGTCCAAATATCACTAAAACCAATCTTACCCCAATTGGCCAAAGGGGGGCGCTATATCATTTTGAGCAGTTTGTGAAACGCTTAAACCCGTTAGGATTTTTTTTTGCAATTTGCATGAAACATTCTACACACAATCTAAGGACCTTTATCTAATATGCCTATGAAGTGCACACACACACAAAAAAAAAATAATGAATATAGCTGCAAGCAGCGATAAAGTGGCCAAAGCCAAAAACACCTCAAATCATGAACACAGCCTGCAATGTGCGTGAAATCTTGCAAGCACATTCCCAATAGGTCAAGGAACAGATACCACCCTTCTCACATTGGCCTGTTATAGCGCCACCAGCGGGTCAACTTTTGCACAACACATTTTTGGAACAAAATGGACCAATCTTTGACGTCAGTAACGTCAAAGAGAGCACTGCCTGCGATCTTGACATTTTGTACTTTTATAGCCATTGTTTTCTGGCTTGAAGCGAGCCCACAATTGTTTCGAAGGAACAATATTTTTCTAGTGACAATATCTAACCGTCATATCAAGTTCTCCTCAAAACTTCGGTTCCTTTCTACTCCTACATACTTAGACAGAAAATGAAAATAAAAACATCAATGTGTTCAGCTTACAGTGGCGAAGTGTGCTATTATTTTTTACAGCAATCGGCCAAATGGTGGCGCTGTAGGAAGCCTTCGAAAGTGCGAACTTTGAACAGATAGAGCTCATGCTCTGTTATACGTACAGTCATGAAACTTGTATACACGTATGCGTCTCCTCATGCCGAACAACTTTTGCGCTCTGACTTTTGACCTCTGACCTTTAGATCCCCCAGAATTTGAATTATATAAAAAACAGTAAAAATCTATCTCCTCCTGGGATTTTTGCGTTACGCGCACACAACTTTTTTCACATGAACTTTGGACCAATACGGTCAAACTAGTCTCGGCGGATTTCTTTTAAAGTGAAATATAATTTTTTAATACTTCAATCAATATTGCGGTTTTATGCAAATTATTCTTCAGCCTCTAAATCATACATGCAAAGTTACACGTTCATGGCATTTGGCAAAGATGTGGAGGGTTAGTCAAAGTATCACTGAAACCAATTTTATTCCAATCGGCCAAAGGGGGGCGCTATACGAAGCGTTTGAAAATTCAAACTTCAAACGGGCATAAGTCATGACTCGTTTCGTTTGAAGACATGCAACTTGTTACACGCGTGCTTTGACTCAAGCGGAAGACATCTGTGTCGTTGTTAAGTAAGCTCCGCCCTTCAATTTTCCGCCATCTTGAGCAGTTTGTAAAACGCGTAAACCCGCTTTTATTCTGGAATTTTCGCTCCACGTGCACAAAACTTTTTTTACGTGAACTTTGGACCGATATCTAAAGATCTGTCAGATCGGATTTCTTTAAAATTGAAACATGCTTTTTTAAATAAATTCAATAAATATTGCAGTTTTATGCAAATTATTCTTCTGCCTCTAAATCATACATGCAAAGTAACATGTTCATGGCATTTGGCAAAGATGTAGAGTGTTAGTCCAAATATCACTAAAACCAATCTTACCCCAATTGGCCAAAGGGGGGCGCTATATCATTTTGAGCAGTTTGTGAAACGCTTAAACCCGTTAGGAGTTTTTTTTGCAATTTGCATGAAACATTCTACACACAATCTAAGGACCTTTATATAATATGCCTATGAAGTGCACACACACAAAAAAAAATCACACTCGTGTGAACTGAGCGGTGGTGTGTGTGTGTGTGTGTGTGTGTGTGTGTGTGTGTGTGTGTGTGTGTGTGTGTGTGTGTGTGTGTGTGTGTGTGTGCCCCCTGTGTGTGTGTGTGTGTGTGTGTGTGTGTGTGTGTGTGTGTGTGTGTGTGTGCCCCCTGTGTGTGTTTGTGTGTGAGTGTGCCTGGCCTATGCCTGGCCTATCCTGAACAACAGCGCCCCTCCCTTAACATGTGTGGTCAGAAAAGGTTACTGCAGGCTACATACCCGGAGACAGACAGACAGACAGACAAACAGACAAACAGACAGACAGACCCACACACACGGCCACGTATAGGAGCGTTGTGACCACCGCTCAAAAATAATAATAATGAATATAGCTGCAAGCAGCGATAAAGTGGCCAAAGCCAAAAAAACCTCAAATCATGAACACAGCCTGCAATGTGCGTGAAATCTTACAAGCACATTCCCAATAGGTCAAGGAACAGATACCACCCTTCTTACATTGGCCTGTTATAGCGCCACCAGCGGGTCAACTTTTGCACAACACATTTTTGGAACAAAATGGACCAATCTTTGACGTCAGTAACGTCAAAGAGAGCACTGCCTGCGATCTTGACATTTTGTACTTTTATAGCCATTGTTTTCTGGCTTGAAGCGAGCCCACAATTGTTTCGAAGGAACAATATTTTTCTAGTTTCTATACTATACTATACTATACTATACTATATCAACTTCTCCTCAAAACTTCGGTTCCTTTCTACTCCTACATACTTAGTGAGAAAATGAAAATAAAAACATCAATGTGTTCAGTTTACAGTGGCGAAGTGTGCTATTATTTTTTATAGCAATCAGCCAAATGGTGGCGCTGTAGGAAGCCTTCGAAAGTGCGAACTTTGAACAGGTATAGCTCATGCTGTGTTTTAGTTACAGCCATGAAACCTGTATACACGTATGCGTCTCCTCATGCCGAACAACTTTTACCCTCTAACTTTTGACCTCTGACCTTTAGGTCTCCCACAATTCGGAATTATATGAAAAACAGTAAAAATCTATCTCCTCCTGGGATTTTCGCGTCAAGTGCACAAAACTTTTTTCACATGAACTTTGAACCTATATCTACACAGGCTATGTGGTGAGAAGTTTGTACGTTAAATAATGATTTTTTAATAATTCAATTTATATTGCGGTTTTATGCAAATTATTCTTCGGCCTCTAAATCATACATGCAAAGTTACACGTTCATGGCATTTGGCAAAGATGTGGAGGGTTAGTCAAAGTATCACTGAAACCAATTTTATTCCAATCGGCCAAAGGGGGGCGCTATACGAAGCGTCTGAAAATTCAAACTTCAAACGGGCATAAGTCATGACTCGTTTTGTTTGAAGACATGCAACTTGTTACACGCGTGCTTTGACTCAAGCGGAAGACATCTGTGTCGTTGTTAAGTAAGCTCCGCCCTTCGATTTTCCGCCACTTTGAGCAGTTTGTAAAACGCGTAAACCCGCTTTTATTCTGGAATTTTCGCGTCACGTGCACAAAACTTTTTTTACGTGAACTTTGGACCGATATCTAAAGATCTGTCAGATCGGATTTCTTTAACATTGAAACATGCTTTTTTAAATAATTCAAACAATATTGCATTTTTATGCAAATTATTCTTCTGCCTCTAAAACATACAAGCAAAGTCACATTTTCATGACAAAATAGTGTAGAGGGTTAGTTCAAATATCACTGAAACCAATCTTACCCCAAATGGCCAAAGGGGGGCGCTATATAATTTTGAGCAGTTTGTAAAACGCTTAAACCCGTTTTTATTCTAGGTTTTTTTTTGCAATTTGCATGAAACATTCTACACGCAATATAAGGACCTTTATCTAACATGCCTATGAAGTGCACACAAAAAAATTATAAAATAATAATAATAAATATAGCTGCAAGCAGCGATAAAGTGTCCAAAGCCAAAAACACCTCAAATCATGAACACAGCCTGGGATGTGCGTGAAATCTTGCAAGCACATTCCCAATAGGTCAAGGAACAGATACCAACCTTCTCACATTGGCCTGTTATAGCGCCACCAGCGGGTCAACTTTTGCACAACACATTTTTGGAACAAAATGGACCAATCTTTGACGTCAGTAACGTCAAAGAGAGCACTGCCTGCGATCTTGACATTTTGTGCTTTTATAGCCATTGTTTTCTGGCTTGAAGCGAGCCCACAATTGTTTCGAAGGAACAATATTTTTCTAGTTGTGGGCTCGCCTATAGGCGAGCACACTTTAGATATCGTCAAATTATTTATTTATTTCTATACTAAGCAGTGCAAGTATCCCAAAAACTTCGGTTTCCTATAACTCCTACATACGTAGTGAGAAAATGAAAATAAAAACATCAATGTGTTCAGTTTACAGTGGTGAAGTGTGCTATTACTTTTTACAGCAATCGGCCAAATGGTGGCGCTGTAGGAAGCCTTCGAAAGTGCGATCTTTGAACAGGTATAGCTCATGCTGTGTTTGAGGTACAGGCATGAAACCTGTATACACGTATGCGTCTCCTCATGCCGAACAACTTTTACCCTCTAACTTTTGACCTCTGACCTTTAGGTCTCCCACAATTCGGAATAATATGAAAAACAGTAAAAATCTATCTCCTCCTGGTTTTTTTTTGTTACGCGCACGAAACTTTTTTCACATGAACTTTGGACCAATACGGTGAGATTGATCAACCAGATTTTTTTTAAAGTGAAATTTATAATAATTCAATCAATATTGCGGTTTTATGCAAATTATTCTTCGGCCTCTAAATCATACATGCAAAGTTACACGTTCATGGCATTTGGCAAAGATGTGGAGGGTTAGTCAAAGTATCACTGAAACCAATTTTATTCCAATCGGCCAAAGGGGGGCGCTCTACGAAGCGTTTGAAAATTCAAACTTCAAACGGGCATAAGTCATGACTCGTTTTGTTTGAAGACATGCAACTTGTTACACGCGTGCTTTGACTCGAGCGGAAGACATCTGTGTCGTTGTTAAGTAAGCTCCGCCCTTCGATTTTCCGCCATATTGAGCAGTTTGTAAAACGCGTAAACCCGCTTTTATTCTGGAATTTTCGCTCCACGTGCACAAAACTTTTTTTACGTGAACTTTGGACCGATATCTAAAGATCTGTCAGATCGGATTTCTTTAAAATTCAAACATGCTTTTTTAAATAAATTCAATGAATATTGCAGTTTTATGCAAATTATTCTTCTGCCTCTAAATCATACATGCAAAGTAACATGTTCATGGCATTTGGCAAAGATGTAGAGTGTTAGTCCAAATATCACTAAAACCAATCTTACCCCAATTGGCCAAAGGGGGCGCTATATCATTTTGAGCAGTTTGTGAAACGCTTAAACCCGTTAGGATTTTTTTTTTGCAATTTGCATGAAACATTCTACACACAATCTAAGGAATGAACACAGCCTGCAATGTGCGTGAAATCTTGCAAGCACATTCCCAATAGGTCAAGGAACAGATACCACCCTTCTTACATTGGCCTGTTATAGCGCCACCAGCGGGTCAACTTTTGCACAACACATTTTTGGAACAAAATGGACCAATCGTTGACGTCAGTGACGTCAAAGAGAGCACTGCCTGCGATCTTGACATTTTGTACTTTTATAGCCATTGTTTTCTGGCTTGAAGCGAGCCCACAATTGTTTCGAAGGAACAATATTTTTCTAGTTGTGGGCTCGCCTATAAGGCGAGCACACTTTAGATATTGTCATTATTTATTTGTTTATTTATCTATCAGTAGACGGGATCTTCGGTTCCTTTCTACTCCTACATACTTAGTGAGAAAATGAAAATAAAAACATCAATGTGTTCAGCTTACAGTGGCGAAGTGTGCTATTATTTATTATAGCAATCGGCCAAATGGTGGCGCTGTAGGAAGCCTTCGAAAGTGTGAACTTTGAACAGGTATAGCTCATGCTGTGTTTTAGGTACAGCCATGAAACCTGTATACACTTATACGTCTCCTCATGCCGAACAACTTTTACCCTCTAACTTTTGACCTCTGACCTTTAGGTCTCCCACAATTCGGAATTATATGAAAAACAGTAAAAATCTATCTCCTCCTGGGATTTTCGCATCAAGTGCACAAAACTTTTTTCACATGAACTTTGGACCAATACGGTCAGATTGATCAACCAGATTTTTTTTAAAGTGAAATATAATTTTTTAATAATTCAATCAATATTGCGGTTTTATGCAAATTATTCTTCGGCCTCTAAATCATACATGCAAAGTTACACGTTCATGGCATTTGGCAAAGATGTGGAGGGTTAGTCAAAGTATCACTGAAACCAATTTTATTCCAATCGGCCAAAGGGGGGCGCTATACGAAGCGTTTGAAAATTCAAACTTCAAACGGGCATAAGTCATGACTCGTTTTGTTTGAAGACATGCAACTTGTTACACGCGTGCTTTGACTCGAGCGGAAGACATCTGTGTCGTTGTTAAGTAAGCTCCGCCCTTCGATTTTCCGCCATATTGAGCAGTTTGTAAAACGCGTAAACCCGCTTTTATTCTGGAATTTTCGCTCCACGTGCACAAAACTTTTTTTACGTGAACTTTGGACCGATATCTAAAGATCTGTCAGATCGGATTTCTTTAAAATTGAAACATGCTTTTTTAAATAAATTCAATGAATATTGCAGTTTTATGCAAATTATTCTTCTGCCTCTAAATCATACATGCAAAGTAACATGTTCATGGCATTTGGCAAAGATGTAGAGTGTTAGTCCAAATATCACTAAAACCAATCTTACCCCAATTGGCCAAAGGGGGGCGCTATATCATTTTGAGCAGTTTGTGAAACGCTTAAACCCGTTTTTTTTGCAATTTGCATGAAACATTCTACACACAATCTAAGGACCTTTATCTAATATGCCTATGAAGTGCACACACACAAAAAAATTATAATAATGAATATAGCTGCAAGCAGCGATAAAGTGGCCAAAGCCAAAAACACCTCAAATCATGAACACAGCCTGCAATGTGCGTGAAATCTTGCAAGCACATTCCCAATAGGTCAAGGAACAGATACCACCCTTCTTACATTGGCCTGTTATAGCGCCACCAGCGGGTCAACTTTTGCACAACACATTTTTGGAACAAAATGGACCAATCGTTGACGTCAGTAACGTCAAAGAGAGCACTGCCTGCGATCTTGACATTTTGTACTTTTATAGCCATTGTTTTCTGGCTTGAAGCGAGCCCACAATTGTTTCGAAGGAACAATATTTTTCTAGTTGTGGGCTCGCCTATACTGCCCTACAAAGGCAGAACGCAGTAACTACGCTCAAGGTGAAACTGAGATAATTGACTTCAAAGTTTTTCAACTGGCCAGCAAAATGGGTTATAGGTATACAAGTGATATTACTTTATTTATGCATGCATTCATGAGGTAATTCTCATGGCCAAAAATCAAAATGGCTGATTTGACCTTTGACCCCCAAAACGTAGTTACTGCACTCTGCCTTTGCATTGCCTACATGGCTCTGATACCAATGCAAAGGCAAAGTGCAGTAACTACAATATTGTTGTTTTTGGTGTTGTTCTGATCATATTTAATAGTATGTATCAACTATACTTATGAATTGTGCATATTTGTTTAAGTCTAGACAAATTTATATTTTAATAGTGATGCCATATTTCAGTCTTAATATAATTGAATTGAACCTTTTTCTCAAGTTGCTGTATGACTCATCCAAGGATGACATAGTGAGACATAGTTACTTCTAGATAATATATATATATATATATATATATATATTAGGGTGCATCAAAATTCAATGCAAAAAAAAATCATCTCATTCCATCTTGAACTTTGTTCCACTGTCTATACAAATGATTTTAGCAAAGTTTGGGGGAAATTCATTCATAGTTAGAGGTGCAACGCAGCATGTCAAATTTAGGAAAAAGTGACATTTCGGCTGCTTTTAGAGCTTTCATTTCTTGATAACATGACATGACAATTTCTCAAAAATACAACAAATAGTTTGTGAGAAGGTGTTTTTGACAAGAGAAAGCATGTTTAATCAAGAAGAAACATTTATATTTTCATTGAAAGTCACTGAAAAAGTATTAAAAATATTGAAATATTGTCCTAGTTAAGTGACATTTCGGCTGCTTTTAGAACTCTAATTTTTTGATAACATGACATGCCAATTTCTCAAAAATACAACAAATAGTTTGTGAGGAGGTGTTTCTGCCAAGAGAAAAGGTGTTTAATCAAGAAGAAACATTTACATTTTTATTGAAAGTCACTGAAAAATATTTAAATATTGTCCTAGTCATTCACTGTGTTCAGCTTGCTCTTATAGGTGCGAATATTGGGCTGTTCACGGCGGTCATGCTCAACTGATTGCAGCACATTCTGAAGGTGTTGCTCACTTGGCTGCTGCCACGAAGTCTGATGTGAGTTTGACCCCTCACTCGGCACAGTCATTCACAACATTGATGGCACGCACATTCGCCACACCTGCCTTGAATGATGCACTGGTACCCCAATCCTCTACATTGAGTGGAAGTGCTGTATCGATTTGCAACTGGTGCATACCAAACCAGCAGGTTGGGTTGGCAAGGTCGGCTAACCTGGTGGCCGGTGAGAGGACTGGAAACTTTGGCTTACCGAAACCAGTGCCAAAGTGCTACTGTGGGGCTTGCATGGGGAGGTTATCTGGTTTGTGCTCCAAGATGGCATCCGCAAGTGCATGCTGCTGATCAGCTGGCTGGCATCTTGGTGCTGAGGACTGCCAGGGGCAGCATCTAGTGGTGCTTCCTGCGCTTTCATGGCTGATGTTGCAATGCCCTCGTCAACAGACGTACTCAGTTGTTTGAGGTAATTCCGTGCGGCATCTACTGCTGTTACAGGTCAGCCACCATGTTGCGTAGATGTGCGTAATGAAGTTGGCAAATGCCAGAATCTTTGGCACCTGCTGCCGTGTGGTGATGGTGCCATGGGGATGCAAGATGTGCTGTTCCATCAAAGCCAGCTAGAGAGTGCAGAGGAGCTTGCCCATCCAGCGCGCCTTGTGCACAGTCCAGGCCGTTGGAAGTTTACTGGAGTCTACATCATCTGCACCCAGAGAAGACACAGCTGCACAAAGTCATGGTAGTCGCACTCACCTCGTCTGTAGTCTATCACTGCTGCAGCACACATGGTGAATTCAGCACTTAACTTGCCCAGGAACAATGGGCCACTGTAGTTGTGCAGCAGCACGCTCCAGTTGTACTTTAGACACCTAAACAACCTCTGGTGAGGGTGAGGTCAGTGAAGATGTGGCTGAGGAGCACCTCACCAATGTGATGCCAGCACCCGGACAAGAGCAGTGGTCTACCAAGTGAGAGCTGGATGGCAATGCAGGCTGCTGTGAGATTGCCTGTGTTTGATGAAGTGGTGTCGAATACCATATTGACAACCTGGTCGACACAGCACCAGCCCTGTAGTAGTTTGCATGTCAGCCAGGTGATCATCTCTCCGCACGCCTCGTCTTTCCTCTTTGTGGATGGGGCACACTAGATGCTGCCCCTGGCACTCCTCAGCACCAGCTAATCAGCAGCATGCACTTGTGGATGCCATCTTGGAGCACAAACCAGTTAACCTCTCCATGCAAGCACCACAGTAGCACTTTGGCACTGGTTTCGGTAAGCCAAAGTTTCCAGTCCCCTCACCGGCCACCAGGTTAGCCGACCTTGCCAACCCAGACTGCTGGTTCGGTATGCACTAGATGCAAATCGATACAGCATTTCTTCCACTCAATGTAGAGGATTGGGGTACCAGTGCATCATTCCAGGCAGGTGTGGTGAATGTGCGTGCCATCAATGTTGTGAATGACTGTGCCAAGCGAGGGGTCAAACTCACATCAGACTTTGTGGCAGCAGCCAAGTGAGCAACACCTTCAGAATGTGCTGCATTTAGTTGAGCATGACCGCCGTGAACAGCCCAATCTTCGCTCCTACAAGCGCAAGCTGAACACAGTGAATGACTAGGACAATATTTCAATATTTTTAAACATTTTTCAATGAAAATGTAAATGTTTCTTCTTGATTAAACACCTTGTCTCTTGGCAGAAACACCTCCTCACAAACTATTTCTTGTATTTTTTTAGAAATTGCAGTGTCATGTTATCAAGAAATGAGTTCTAAAAGCAGCCGGAATGTCACTTAACTAGGACAATATTTCAATATTTTCAAACATTTTTCAGTGACTTTAAATGAAAATGTAAATGTTTCTTCTTTATTAAAACACCCTTTCTCTTGTCAGAAACACCTTCTCACAAACTATTTGTTGTATTTTGGAGAAATTGTCATGTCATGTTATCAAGAGATGAAAGCTTTAAAAGCAGCCGAAATGTCACTTTTCCCTAAATTTGACATGCTGCGTTGCACCTCTAACTATGAATGAATTTTCCCCAAACTTTGCTAAAATCATTTGTATAGACAGTGGAACAAAGTTCTAGATGGAATGAAATGAAATTTTGACGTTAAATATTTTGCATTGAAATTTGATGCACCCTAATTCAAGGCCACATTGAATCACAGTAAAATGTGTTTATTCTGATAACATGTTAAATTGCACAAAAACTACATTTAATGTTATCTAAATTGATATATTTCTCAAATTGTGTAATCTAAATTGATATATTCTCAAATTATACTATTAATACCATTGCTATGACTAATAATAATAACTTACAGAATAACTAACTTGAGGATTATAGTAAAACTTGAAGGAAACACTACTAATAATATTAGTCATCAATAACTAAATAAATACTTATCCAAATACATACACAAATAAATACATGTAAAAAAATACATAAATAAATACATAAATAATTAAGCAGAAGTATTCATTTAACATGTGCACAGTTTTGTTTTGTCTTGTTTTTGTTTCTGCTGTGTTGTTTTAAATAAACACATAAATAAATACATGTGATAGATAAATAAATAATACGTAAATAAATAAAGAAGAATTATTCATTCAAACATATATGTACAGTTTTGTTTGCTTTTGTTTTATTTTTGCTGTTGTTATTTTATCATGTGTTTCGTTTCATGTCAGATTCTTTGACTGACGCTCAGCTCACTCTTCATCCTCAGCATTTTCAGCGAGACTTTCCCAAAACACCCGGCGGTTTGGTGGCATCATTGGGCAGAGTTTTTTCAGGATATCCGCCTTTTTCTGCATCCCAACACCCTTCGTTGCTTCCCTGAGATGCTTAGGGATGTCAAGAGTGGTCTTTTTCATGAGGAAGTCCAGTGGTGTGAATTCCTCCTGATCGTGGGAGAGCTTCACCCACATGCACCTTGATCCTCTCCGGAACTGGATCTCTGCCATCTCTGCCAAGTGAGGCACATTCTTCAGCTTGGTCATGGAGTGCCCTGCTTTCCATGCTCGGATGTCCTCATTTTGCATTTCCACCACTTCCACTTTACCAGAGTTAGAGGTGGCAATTACATTGCTGAACTCCTGGAAATCAAGGACAACACCCCCAGGTCGCCTCTTCATCTCTTTTTCCACTCCATGATGAAAACTGTCAGCACTCATGAAGGTGTGGCCCGGTTCAAAATATTTGAGTGTGATGTCTTCAGTGCTGTTTGAGTTGTGGTTCACCATAATAGCGAGTGTTGTCAGGAGGCACCAATTCTTGTTCTGTGCTGTGCAATTATCCATCCACAGGACAAGATGAGGGACATCACGTTCTTTTTGCAGAGCACATGCATAGGCAGATGCCACCTCCTCTGCCTTCCTCCCAGCAATCCCCTCATGCCAGATCACAGATATAGCTTTCCTCTTTGTTCCTGTTTTCTTGCCAACTGTGGCAAAGGTCTCGTGGAAAACCGAGATCCTTTTCGTGAAGACTGCTGTCTTCACCCCTGGCATTCGGGGTAGCATGATCACCTTCTGCAGGTCCACGCTGCGAATGGACAGGTTGTCACTTTGTTCTTTTTCTGCATCCTGTTTGTAGTGATGCCTCCCTCTTGCTGCTCTTTCTTTGTGGTCTTCCCACTTTTTGCAGGTGGAGCAGTCTGGAGTGGGGTCCTGTGTGTCCTGGATTAAAGCCTTGTGTTCAGCCTTTACATGGACCTCATGCTGGAGACAATGCTCACACTGCTCCTCTCCCAGCTTAGTGAAGCTGATGTTGCTGCTCTTCACCACCTTCCGGTATGTTTCGTATGAACATGACTGGTTTTTAGCAAATTCGTTGTGCATCAGCTGCACACTTATGTCGCTTGGGAGGTATTTTCGATTGGGGGCATGTTCTCTTCTGTAATGGCTAACTGTAGGATTAAACGAGGCAATGTGCTTTTGGATTGGGCTCATGTTTATTTTATTCTTTGGGGGATGTCTTCCACGGCCATCACTGGGGGCTGTCAGGCGCGATGGGGAGCACTTTCCAACAACTGTCTGGATGATTCTGTCATTCTTGGGATTGTATCCCAGTGTTGACAAGAAAAATGGCTTGCAGACGGCTAGTGATTGGCCCTTATCATTTTTAAGATGGTAGGACAAGGACTTTGTGCGGTTGCTGGGACCACCAGATGTTAAACGCTTGGTCTGGCGTTGACTCACTCCGGCAAATATGAAGTCCTTCCTCTGTGCATTGGACATTGCCCAGTATGCAGCATGTATTATTTCCCTCCTTTCTTGGTGGAATTTTGTCCAACATTTTTTGCGGCATGTTGAACTGCATGGCTTCCCAATCTTGGGTATTTTCTGGTTGTGCCCTGGTTCCTCCACATGGCTATGAGGGTGGGTGGGCTCCTGGTCTTCAATGACCTCAGTCTCAGGCACTGCAGGAACATCATCAGGCACAAATTGTTCTTGGAGTGATGCAAACAATTCATTCAAAGTCTGGTTGGGGGGTTGAGGGGTTTTCTTTGATGAACTTTGGAGATCTTGTACCACTGCAATGAAATAATATGTATTTAATTATTCATGTATTCATGTATTTATTTATTTATTTATTTATGTATTTATTTATTTATTTATTTATTTATTCATTCATTCATTCATTCATTCATTCATTCATTCATTCATTTATTCATTCATTCATTCATTCATTCATTCATTCATTCAATATACCCAGCCAACATGTCCACCTGGGTACCATATGGGGCCAGTGTGGGTAACTGGGTACCAAGTGGGCATGGGCTAGAAGTGGGCAAACTTGGTGGGTCCCATACGGGTTTTTGTGTGGGCTAAGTGGGCATGGGCTTGAAGTGGGCAACTTTGGTGGGTCCCATAAGGGTTTTGTGTGGGCTAAGTGGGCATGGGCTATAAGTGGGCAACCATGGCTGGGTCCCATGAGGGTTACGTGTGGGCTAAGTGGGCATGGGCTATAAGTGGGCAACCATTGCTGGGTCCCATGAGGGTTATGTGTGGGCTAAGTGGGCATGGGTTAGAACTGGTCAACCATGCCTGGGTCCCTTATGGGTTATGTGTGGGCTAAGTGGGCATGGGTTGGAACTGGTCAACCATGCCTGGGTCCCTTATGGGTTATGTGTGGGCTGAGTGGGCATGGGTTAGAACTGGTCACGTGTGTCTGGGTCCCTTATGGGCTAAGTGGGCATGGGTTAGAACTGGTCTACTATGCCTGGGTCCCTTATGGGTTATGTGTGGGCTAAGTGGGCATGGTTTAGAACTGATCAACCATGCCTGGGTCCCTTATGGGTTATGTGTGGGCTGAGTGGGCATGGGTTATAACTGGTCACGCGTGTCTGGGTCCCTTATGGGCTAAGTGGGCATGGGTTAGAGCTGGTCTACTATGCCTGGGGGCCTTATGGGTTATGTGTGGGCTAAGTGGGCATGGTTTAGAACTGATCAACCATGCCTGGGTCCCTTATGGGTTATGTGTGGGCTGAGTGGGCATGGGTTATAACTGGTCACACGTGTCTGGGTCCCTTATGGGCTAAGTGGGCATGGGTTAGAGCTGGTCTACTATGCCTGGGTCCCTTATGGGTTATGTGTGGGCTAAGTGGGCATGGTTTAGAACTGGTCAACTATGCCTGGGTCCCTTATGGGATATGTGTGGGCTAAGTGGGCATGGTTTAGAACTGGTCAGCTATGCCTGGGTTACTTATGGTTTATGTGTGGGCTTAGTGGGCATGGGTTATAACTGGTCAACCATGCCTGGGTCCCTTATGGGTTATGTGTGGGCTGAGTGGGCATGGGTTATAACTGGTCACGCGTGTCTGGGTCCCTTATGGGCTAAGTGGGCATGGGTTAGAACTGGTCTACTATGCCTGGGTCCCTTATGGGTTATGTGTGGGCTAAGTGGGCATGGTTTAGAGCTGATCAACCATGCCTGGGTCCCTTATGGGTTATGTGTGGGCTGAGTGGGCATGGGTTATAACTGGTCACGCGTGTTTGGGTCCCTTATGGGCTAAGTGGGCATGGGTTAGAGCTGGTCTACTATGCCTGGGGGCCTTATGGGTTATGTGTGGGCTAAGTGGGCATGGTTTAGAACTGATCAACCATGCCTGGGTCCCTTATGGGTTATGTGTGGGCTGAGTGGGCATGGGTTATAACTGGTCACACGTGTCTGGGTCCCTTATGGGCTAAGTGGGCATGGGTTAGAGCTGGTCTACTATGCCTGGGTCCCTTATGGGTTATGTGTGGGCTAAGTGGGCATGGTTTAGAACTGGTCAACTATGCCTGGGTCCCTTATGGGATATGTGTGGGCTAAGTGGGCATGGTTTAGAACTGGTCACGCGTGTCTGGGTCCCTTATGGGTTATGTGTGGGCTAAGTGGGCATGGTTTAGAACTGATCAACCATGCCTGGGTCCCTTATGGGTTATGTGTGGGCTGAGTGGGCATGGGTTATAACTGGTCACGCGTGTCTGGGTCCCTTATGGGCTAAGTGGGCATGGGTTAGAGCTGGTCTACTATGCCTGGGTCCCTTATGGGATATGTGTGGGCTAAGTGGGCATGGTTTAGAACTGATCAACCATGCCTGGGTCCCTTATGGGTTATGTGTGGGCTGAGTGGGCATGGGTTATAACTGGTCACGCGTGTCTGGGTCCCTTATGGGCTAAGTGGGCATGGGTTAGAGCTGGTCTACTATGCCTGGGGGCCTTATGGGTTATGTGTGGGCTAAGTGGGCATGGTTTAGAACTGATCAACCATGCCTGGGTCCCTTATGGGTTATGTGTGGGCTAAGTGGGCATGGTTTAGAACTGGTCATCTATGCCTGGGTTACTTATGGGTTATTAGTGGGCTTAGTGGGCATGGGTTATAACTGGTCACGCGTGTCTGGGTCCCTTATGGGCTGAGTGGGCATGAGTTAGAACTGGTCTACTATGCCTGGGTCCCTTATGGGTTATGTGTGGGCTAAGTGGGCATGGTTTAGAACTGGTCAGCTATGCCTGGGTCACTTATGGGTTGTGTGTGGGCTTAGTGGGCATGGGTTATAACTGGTCATGCATATCTGGGTCCCTTATGGGCTAAGTGAGCATGGGTTAGAACTGGTCAACTATGTCTGGGTCCCTTATGGGTTTTGTGTGGGCTAAGTGGGCATGGTTTAGAACTGGTCAACTATGCCTGGGTCCCTTATGGGATATGTGTGGGCTAAGTGGGCATGGTTTAGAACTGATCATCTATGCCTGGGTTACTTATGGTTTATGTGTGGGCTTAGTGGGCATGGGTTATAACTGGTCACGCGTGTCTGAGTCCCTTATGGGCTAAGTGGGCATGGGTTAGAACTTGTTAACTATGCCTGGGTCCATTATGGGTTATGGGTGGGCTAAGTGGGCATGGGTTAGAACTGGTCAACTATGCCTGGGTCCCTTATGGGTTATGAGTGGGCTGAGTGGGCATGGGTTATAACTGGTCATGCGTGTCTAGGTCCCTTATGGGCTAAGTGGGCATGGGTTAGATCTGGTTAACTATGCTTGGGTCCCTTATTGGTTATGTGTGGGCTAAGTGGTTATGGGTTATAACTGCTCACGCATGTCTGGGTCCCCTATGGGTTATGTGTGGGCTGAGTGGGCATGGGTTATAACTGGTCATGGGTGTCTAGGTCCCTTATTGGCTAAGTGGGCATGGGTTAGAACTGGTCAACTATGCCTGGGTCCCTTTTGGGTTATGTGTGGGCTAAGTGGGTATGGGTTAGAACCAGACAACTATGCCTGGGTCCCTTATGGGTTATGTGTGGGCTGAGTGGGCATGGGTTAGAAGTGGTCATGTGTTTCTGGGTCCCTTATGGGCTAAGTGGGCATGGGTTAGAACTGCTTAACTATGCCTGGGTCCCTTATGGGTTATGGGTGGGCTAAGTGGGCATGGGTTAGAACTGGTCAACTATGCCTGGGTTCCGTATGGGTTAAGAGTGGGCTGAGTGGGCATGGTTTAGAACTGGTCAGCTATGCCCGGGTCACTTATGGGTTATGTGTGGGCTTAGTGGGCATGGGTTATAACTGGTCACGCATGTCTGGGTCCCTTATGGGCTAAGTGAGCATGGGTTAGAACTGGTCAACTATGCATGGGTCCCTTATGGGTTATGGCTGGGCTAAGTGGGCATGGGTTAGAACTGGTCAACTATGCCTGGGTCCCTTATGGGTTATGAGTGGGCTGAGTGGGCATGGGTTATAACAGGGCATGTGTGTCTAGGTCCCTTATGGGCTAAGTGGGCATGGGTTAGAATTGGTTAACTATGCCTGGGTCTCTTATGGGTTATGTGTGGGCTGAGTGGGCATGGGTTATAACTGCTCATGCATGTCTGGATCCCCTATGGGTTATGTGTGGGCTGAGTGGGCATGGGTTATAACTGGTCATGGGTGTCTAGGTCCCTTATGGGCTAAGTGGGCATGGGTTAGAACTGGTCAGCTATGCCTGGGTCCCTTATGGGTTATGTATGGGCTAAATGGGAATTGGATCGAACTTGTTAACTATACCTGGGTCTCTTAAGGGTAATGTGTGGGCTTAGTGGGCATGGGTTATAACTGGTCACACGTGTCTGGGTCCCTTATGGGCTAACTGGGCATGGGTTAAAACTGGTCAACTATGCCTTGGTCCCTTATGGGTTATATGCAGGCCTGGTGGGCATGGGTTAGAACTGGTCAACCAAAACTGGGTCTCATATGGGCTATGTATGGACTAAGTGGGCATGGGTTAGAACTGTTTAACCATAGCCGGGTCCCGTAAGAGTTTTATATGGGCTAAGTGGGCACAGGTCAGAGTTGGTCATCCATGTCTGGGTCCCGTAATTGTTTTATATGGGCTAAGTGGGTATGGGTTAGAACTGGTCACCCATATCTGGGTCCCAAATGGGCTTTGTGTGGGGTAACTGGGCAATGGTTAGAACTGGTCAACTATGCCTGGGTCCCATGAGCGTTCTGTGTGGGCTAAGTGGGCATGGGTTAGAACTGGTCAACTATGCCAGGGTCCCTTATGGGCTATGTGTGGGCTGAGTGGGAATGGGTTAGAACTGGTCAACCAAAGCTGGGTCTCATATGGGCTATGTATGGACTAAGTGGGCATGGGTTAGAACTGTTCAAACATAGCCCGTAAGAGTTTTATATGGGCTAAGTGGGCACAGGTCAGTGCTGGCCATCCATGTCTGGGTCCTGTAAGTGTTTTATAAGGGCTAAGTGGGTATGGGTTAGAATTGGTCACCCATATCTGGATCCCAAATGGGCTTTGTGTGGGGTAACTGGGCATGGGTTAGAACTGGTCAACTATGCCTGGGTCCCTTATGGGTTATGTATGGACTAAGTGGGCATGGGTTAGAACTGTTCAAACATAGCCAGCTCCCGTTAGAGTTTTATATGGTCTAAGTGGGTATGGGTTAGAACTGGTCACTCATATCTGGTCACTCATAATCATACCTCTATTTTTGTATGCAAACAATTTCACTTGATTGATGGACAATAGGATATAAGTCACAAATCGGTTATGGTGAATACGAGGGAGAGCGAGGGTAATCCCATACTAATATTAGGAGGGTGGGATTGTGTATCTACCTGCCTGTATGTCTGATAACAACTCGCTGGACAGAGACCAAACGAATGTCGCGTAACTGCTTTGACCAACCTTTGGCTGGCTGGGAAACCCTGATAGAAGAGGAAGAAGTATAGACAGTTAAGGAATTATGGTCCAAATGATGGACCACCGGACCATCTCTATAAATAAGGCTTTCTCCAACTGGACAATCTATAACTAGGCTATGGGGTCCATATGGGAGCTTCAACATTTTTCAGGCCAATGACCTTGAGATGAAGGACTGCCACTATTGAATGTGAAATTGTGTTGCAGATGAAACTTAATTAGTCTAATATCACATATATGCCGATAACTCATTTGGCTGACACAACTTTAAACCCTTTTATCCACTAAATGAAATGCATAGTTATTGGCTTTTGTAGGGCAGTCAGTGACAGCACATAGCAGGTTTGAGTCCTGTTCCCGACTTTTGTAGGGCAGTCAGTGACAGCCCATAGCAGGTTCGAGTCCTGCTCCCGTAATCTCATTCTCCATTTTTCCTGTCCATCTCCACTGTGTAGTATCAATAAGAAAAAAGAAAGACCCTCAAAAATATCTATAACTGGTCAACCATGGCTGGGTCCCTCAAGGGTTATGTATGGGCTAAGTGGGCATCGGTTAGAACTGGTCACCCATATCTGGTTCTCATATGGGCTATGCATGGGCTAACGAGGCATGGGTTAGAACTGGTCAACCATAGTCGTGTCCTGTATGGGTTATGTGTGGGCTGGGAGGGTATGGAACTGGTCAACCATGTATGTGTCACATATGGGCCTTATTTGAGCTAATTGGGCACAGTTTAGAACTGTGTAGGTCCAGTACACACACATACACACACGCACACACACACGCACACACTCACACACTCACACACACACACACGCACACATGCACACGCACACACATCTAAGGATATATATTTGCGTCACAAATACAGTATGGATAAATATATTTCATCAATGACGTTTGTGTGTGACAAATACAATCTAGCTGGGCTCATGTGAAGAATATTTCACTGACATTAATAGGTTACAAAAGCGATGGATCAATCAGACTTTCAGTATATCTCATAGGGACCTTTTGGGTTATCAGAGATAGTAATATATTTTAAAAGGGGGTCTGTCTAAGCCAGTTTGACATGCCTGATGCATGTCAAACGGGAACTGCCCATAAGTCTGAAATCTCATTAGTCCTACATCTCATTAGACCGAATTTAGTTAGGGTTAGGTTTTAGGGTTATGTTTAGGCATAGTTTTACTGAGGTTGGGGTTTGGGTTACATTTAGCCATAGTTTTACTGAGGTTAGGGTTAGGTTTAGGCATAGTATTTTTCACCAGGTTAACATCACCAGATTCTGACTAATGGTATGTAGGAACAATGAGATTTCTGACCAATGGCACCGAGTGGGTATGTGGCCAGGGACCCTATTTGAACCATTTTATTTCAAGGACCTCCCCGTTTGACAGGTAAAACTGGTCCCACTATACCCATAAGGGACCCAGGCATAGTTGACCAGTTCTAACCCTTGCCCACTTAGCCCACATATAACCCATAAGGGACCCAGGCATAGTTGACCAGTTCTAACCCATGCCCACTTAGCCCACACATAACCCTTGTGGGACCCAGCCATGGTTGCCCAGTTATAACCCATGCCCAGTTAGCCCACACATAACCATCATGGGACCCAGCCATGGTTTCCCAGTTATAACCCATACCCAGTTAGCCCACACATAACCCTTATGGGACCCTCTAAATTTGCCCACTTCAAGCCCATGCCCACTTGATACCCAGGTAGAACACATTGAGCCCATTATGGTTCCCAGGTGGACATGTTGGCTCATCAGGAAACCTTAACTAACTATTGTTTTTACAGTATAAAGATGGATTTATTTCTGCATAAACAATATCACAAAACAATCAGTAGTAGCCTAATCTTGGAGGTGAATAACCAGTGTATAACACTCTTGTCGTGCAAGTACAGTAACAGCAAGGGAAGTAGCTATAAGAACGTAGACAGAATGATGAGCTATCCATGTGCAAAAGTTGAAGGGTGTAGGACTAACCTTGTGCCATGTAGCAGGCACATGCATACCTAGACATCAAAGGGGTCTTGAAACCCTGCCCTTTCATCTGTCAGTAAAACGTGTCCTCTCCAGACCACGAATGCAGTTACATGCCTCCTTTCCATGCCATACCTGAAGGCAGCATTCAAGATAATTGCCTTCTGCAAACTCTCCTGAACTTGAATGCAGCATTGTCTATAGAAAGAAATCCATTCTATAAGCCACATCGTATTGACTTGATTATGCATAGTTCAGTGTGGTACCACACACTGAAAATAGCCGACCTCTAAACTCACAAATGAGCTTGTAGGTCTGCTATTTTCGATGTTTCCACCAAAAGGCCCTTTTTTAATGTCAGCCTCTGCCAGGCAGGTTCGCCGCCTGAAAAGGTTGAGAACCACTAAGGGCCGTGCATTCTTTTAGAGCCTTTTTCTCTTCAGTTTGACTGTCCATTTGACGTACATTTAGAGGAACTGATTTAAACTTGGCCCTAAGAGTATGCATCGGCCCTTAGCCTAATCATTTATGGGTCATAATTAAAGTGAATACAAAGAATATCAAGTATAGAAAGGGGTCCCCATGATTATTTTGGTGGGTTCCTAGTTCAGACATGATTATTTTGAGGGGTCCCCTTGCAGTTGCAGACTCACCTCACCGCTACTCACCAGTTAAGAGTGGGGTGGGTCAGAGTAGATGACAGAGTAGAGCAACTTGCAATGGGCCTGGTGTACAAGACACACTACACCACTAAGATACCCATTTACCTGTCAAAGTACTTTATAAATCTATCTTCTGCTATACCACCAAAATGTGGAACACGTACCTACCGAAGGCCTTAAAGGAGTGTGGTTCCCTAGCATCCTCTAAAATCGCCCTGAAAAAACACTTATGGGTGGCAGCTGTTTGCAACTGCCAATAACAAACCAAGCCCAGCCTTACCCTCCCTGACCCGTCTTTGTATTTACCTACTGTATATATTTTTTGCACTGTTATTTAAAGCCCCTATCATAGTCCAAGGTGAAGAGCTATCCACCGCAAATTTTAGGTGGAAAGCTTTCCACCTCAAGTCAGAAAATAAGTGAAGGCCATCATCAGTCACGGTGAAGTCCTATTCACCGTGACTGACTGGTCTAGATCGACCAATCAGTGAACGGGGTGAAGAGCCTATATCTGTCTGAAAGTAAAAACAGAGAGATGTGTCGGGACTCGCGGTGGATAGCTCTTCACCGCGGTACCGACTCTGATGGGGGCTTTAGTCTCTCTGTTTATTTTTTTTATTTTCTCCTGACCATACTGCATAGTACTGTGTTCTATCCGTCTGTCATTCAATTTTATGAGATACTTCAATGGTTTCCTTTGTAAATAAGCCAATTAAGTGCTTTCCTAGGATCTCCTTTTAGTTGACCTTGTACCAGTGAACTGTACCGTCATGAAACTGTACTTTTTTTTTCTATGCAAACTAATAGTCTTCAATCAATCAATCAATCAATCAATCAATCAATCAATCAATCAATCAATAATCAGTTCAATGATTGTTTTGGTGGGATATATATATATATATATATATATATATATATATATATATATATATATATATATATATGTGTGTGTGTGTGTGTGTGTATATATATATTTATATATATATATATATATATATATATATATATATATATATATATATATATATATATATATATATATATATAGCACAATGTGTCAAAGTAAAGTAGAAGTCGTGAATTCCAAATTTATTTGAGTAAAAGTCCAAAAGTATTGCTATGAAAACAAAGTAGGCCTAGTTAAAGTAGTCAACTAAAAGTAGAAAGCACTCAGAATGTCCCTTATGACCTTATCACAAGTTTCCAATTTCATGAAGCATGAAACCTTTTGAAAATAGCAAATCTACAAGCTCACAATCCGTTGCATCATAATAAAATACTCAACTAAAGTACAAATACCTAAAATATACGTTCACTGAAATGAACGCACACCGCTACTTAAGTAAATCTACTTAGTTACTTTAACCAGAGCCGGCTCTGACTTTAACCATGTGACCGGAAACTTTCAAAGCTCTGCCTTCCCACGTGACAGAAATGGGACCTGTGATTGGTTAGCCACTGGAAGTGACGTCACAGGAGATGACGTGTTTAGTTTGAAATCTGAAAGGCGGGCCGGTTGTGTTTCGCTCGTCTCTTCAAATCACGCACAGAACGATTAAAACATTGCGTGTGGTAATGGATTAAACCACCCGAAAGAAAATTATTGGACAGTATTTCGTGAATCCCGGTCTATTTCCCCGACTGAACACACTCCGTGGGTCTCCATGGCTTGGAGGTAGCACAGTAGCAGGGAGCTGAATGATTAGCAAGTAAGTAGCCTGCTAGCTACTGTATACCTTATTTCTGTGGTTAAACTCGTCTAAAACACTGCATAATTCAACCACATGAGTGAGTTTTGAACAATGCTGTTGCTGTTTGTTGTGTTGGTTGTGTTGTAACTTGACATTGATGTTATTCAACCATTCGAACTTTGCTAAAGCTAACGTTTGCTATTTTTATCAGTTAGTCCAGTAAGCCACCCTGTAACACCATTGCTAACACAATTATTGTAGATTAGTGGTTCTAAGTGGGGTCCAGGGACCCCAAGCCTGCCTCGGCGGTCCTTTGGGAGTTCCAGGGGGTCCACAAAATGGACCCTTTTATAGGGTGTAACTCAGAGAGAGTACAAATGTAACCAAATGGACCCACCAAATGGATTACATAAGTACACACAGAGTTAAATTAACATTCATTTTACAACACTTCATATAATGGTGTCCTAGAGATAGAAATGCCATTTAATGGGGGTCCTTATGCTTGTCAAACTGGGGGTCCTTGACATTACAATGGTTCAGAATCACTGCTAGAGATGTAAAAAAGACGGTTCTATTGTAAAAATAGCAGATCTACATGCTCACAAAGCCTCGCAATGCAAGGCGCTGTGAGCATGTATTTTGTATTTTCACAATTTCTGCCTCTAATATTTGACAATTTGGCCAATTAAATTGCCACTTTAGAAATGTGCAGCAGATACCCTCTACTTCAGTGGTTCTCAATTTTTTGGCACCAAGTAGGCTATCACCTCAGAAAATAGTTGCTTCTCCAAGTACCACCATAATAACTGGTGTTAAAATACAGCATACAGCGACGCTACACACACCCACTAACCCCAGGTCACATAGCACGCAAATTAATTCCAATTAATATATCAGAATAATAATAATATAGAATAATAATTTCACAGTTGTAAGCCAAAGTCATGCTGTACAAAACGGTAACAATAAAACAGTCATTTCTTGCAGTTCTCACATGACAGACAGAGACACAGACACAGACAGGCAGCCAGCCACACACACACACACACACACACACACACACACACACACACACACACACACACACACACACACACACACACACACACACACACACACACACACACCAGAGGAGCCTTGTGTACCACCGGTGGTATGCATATCACAGTTAAAGAACAACTGCCCTACTTAAACTCTATGTTGGTTTGTTTACTTGTTGAGTGAGAAAAATGTAGCACTGTTGCACATGAAGTTAATCATCTGGGGACCCCCCAAAATAATTTAGAGGTTGAGAACCACTGCTGTAGACTACAACATTTGGTCTTAGTTATTGGTGGTGGTGGTAAAACCTTACTTGGCTTGGTTTTGTTTGGCATTGTTTGACAGCAAAATCATTCATGTCAATTTGTGTTTTCACTTCAGATATTTAACCACTTGAACTATCGATAAACTTGACCTTTCACTCTGTACTTAGTCTGCTCTTTTCCCCCTCTACACCAAAGCTCTTTGCCAAAAATAGCCGATCTACAAGCTCAAAACGTGTCGCAGCGCGAGGCGTTGTGAGCTTGTAGATTGGCTATTTTTGGCTGAAGTTCTCAGAATATGGACGCTAGGGTTCAAGTGGTTAATATAAAAAGGAGACAAAAAGTTTCTATCATTTGGAGTACCCCCTGTTGTAACTCTGGGACCCGGACCCCCTGTTGAAGACTCCTGGTGTGTGTGTGTGTGTGTGTGTGTGTGTGTGTGTGTGTGTGTGTGTGTGTGTGTGTGTGTGTGTGTGTGTGTGTGCGCGCGCGCGGGCGCACGCTGCGGCCAAATGCATGTCATTTTGGGGGTCCTTGACATGAAAAAGTTTGAATATCACTGATTCAGATGAAGGATTTAGAAGACATCCATAGAATCGGGTCAAAAATATTCAAAGACTTGCACAAATGTTCACGATTTTTCAAAGTAGATATACAAGCTCACAGTGAGCTTGTATATCTGCTATTTTTCAAAAGTATGTTGAAGCAATATACAAATATTCAAAAGATTGCAATTTTTTGGGGGATTTTAACACTTTACGGGGGAGGAAAAGTCTGAAGATGTGTGCAATGTATATTCTCTTAACGCATTAAGATCTGGAATTATTTTATACTTTAGCTATTGAAAAATAGTGAAAATGTGTGCAAATATTTGAATATATATTTTTCAACGCAAACTTTTGTAACTCAAATCTCTGCATCTGGGAGGTCCCTGGAACAACATATTTTGAGATGGTGGTCTGGCCAAATACCTGTAATTTTGGGGGTCCTTGACATGAAAAAGTTTAAGAACCACTGATTTAGAGGAAGGATTTAGAAGTCTGGTCAAATATATTCAAAGTCTTGCACACATTTTAGCGATTTTTCAAAAATAGCAGATCTACAAGCTTGCAGCGCGCTGTGAGCTTGTAGCACGGCACTCGGTGCCACGCTGTGAGCTTGTAGATCTGCTATTTTTCAAAAGTTAAAGCATACAATAATGGTTAAAGTGGTTTAAATCTAACGCAACACAGACGTGTTCCAGGTATTTTAAATTTGAAAAATTGCTTTAATTTTCCCATCACCTGTTTTTGTGTTTTTTTTTCTTTTGAAGAGACATTGGCAGAGGCGCAAAAGAAGCGCAAAAAGTCAGAGGCTACATCAGATATCCAGACGGATCCTGAATGTTCCAAAAGGCGAGAGAGGAGGTAATGCTGTAATATCAGTAGTCTGGGATCACTTCACTTTTCGGGCTTGTAACCGGTCTGGAGCAGAAACCACAAAACGTCATGTTGTAGTACCTGTACTCAAAGGACTACAATTTGGCCGGAACTATCCACCGGAAACAGTTCTAACCCAAAATAATTCCCCTGCACTCAAGACATACTTTTAGGGCCTACCTAATAAACTCCTTGATGCAGAGTAGTTTTGCTTTTGAAAAATTATAGATGGATCAATTAATTTCATTTCTTGTTTCTGTAGCTTTGATTTGTTATTCATAATTATATTGTTGCCGTCCGAGAGAAACCTTTAATTGACACAATTCCACTTTGAATGAAAATAGCCAATCTACAAGCCTCCCCAGCTTTGTGAGCATCTAGAGTAGCAATTTTAAAATAGTTGATTTATATGGTTAAACTGATTCTGATATTTAAGCTAAAATGTGTGTTTTAACTGCATGTAGGGCAACGCCAAAACTCATGGAGCCTCAGGGAGCAGCGACTTTCGAGAGTGATGAATCGGATGAGAAGTCCCACCTTCACCTCCCCCTCAACTGCTGGAGAGAGGCCGCCGAAAACACAGAAACTCTACCCCGAATAAGAAACAGAGGAGGAGCAGTGCCGCACCCAGTCTGTCTCTTGAAGATCTATCTATAAGTATGTAAAGTATGGAATTTTAGTGTATTATTTCTTACAAAATTAGAAAAATGTACAGAGAATTTACTTTCTTGAATTGTAAAATTATGTGTAGGAACTCCGAGTCCGAGAAGCACCCCCAGTCCCATACACGAGGACAGACAGAGTTCCAGCCTTCCAAACGAAACCCCGATACACCCGGCCTCTGAAAACGTCAGACCCAGTGGTGTCCCGCATCTGGACAGACAGAGTTCTAGCCGCTCAACTGCAGCCCTAATCAGCCCCATCTCTGAAACCCTGAGTCCACACACCCCGAGTGGAAGTGGGGCACCAAGACAGATGCGCCTCACTGCCCAGATGACTGAAACCCCGAGCTGAGCCACTTCAACCCAGAGCCGACGCACTTCAACCCAGAGCAGTGCAGCACCACAGGGGATAGGCCTAGGACAACACGCACAGTTGTTGAAACTCCTGGATGAGCTCAAAGACACCCAGAGAGTCCATACTAGTATGTTGAACCACCTCCTGAAGCAGAAAGACGGTGTGCCTGGCCTGAAGGAGCAGTGTTCCCGCTCAACACAGCTGAAGATGTCGTGTCCATGGAAACCAAGCTGCGCGACTCAAAGTTCAAAGCTGAAGTTGTAAGTTCAAATCCCTTATTCACTTCAAAATGCACTTGAATTTTCAATCTATTATTTTATAATTACATTGGTAGAATGTAAACGATATTGCTCTTTGAGTGCATGAACACTCTCTCTAGGTCGTCCTCAGACGAGCCTTCCATCGTCGCTTCCAGTCATCCCGGTTCTCCATACATCTGGCCAGCTCGTTGGTGCTTTGTGCTCCTACGTCTTTCTTGAGTACATCCACGTATGTTATTGTGGGACGTCCTCGTGACCGGTGCCCATGTGTTGGTTCCCACAGCACCAGTTTGCTGGGAGGAAGCTCCTGATGTCTTTGGCAGTGTCCTGCTAGTCTCATTCTTCTGGCAGCAATTTTCTCGCTAACCCTTGGTATTCCCTCATACAGGCTCTTGTTGGTAACATGTGCACTCATGCTGATGTTAAGTACTGCACGCAACATTCTGGTGTAGCACCCGTATAGAGACATGAACACAATGGCCATCAATATCTAAGCTGTTCACTTAATACAGAATTTCCTTCCTGTGACTTTTGTCATTCTCAGGTTGCCATGGTTGCAGATATTGGCGGCACTTCAGTGGAGGATAGTGTCAGGTGGATGATGGGGTCCATCATTAGCCATACACTGTCTCTCGAGTACAACGTCACTGGACAGAAGAACAAGAAGAGGTTCCTAGGCCTGCAGCTTTTTGATGTTGTATATGGTAAATTTTAGTTTTTGAGCGGTGGTAAACCGCTCCTAAGAGAGGCTGTGCGTGTGTCTATAGCCACTTTTCCTCAGTGTTTTGCTGTAGCAATGTGTTTTCCTCAGTGTTTTGCCATAGCAATATGCGTGTGTGCGTAGCCATATTATATCACATTACATCACCAATTATCTGTAGCCACTTTTCCTCAGCGTTTTGCCATAGCAATGTGTTTTCCTCAGCGTTTTGCCATAGCAATATGTGTGTGTGTGTATCCATAATACCTATATCTATACCTAGACCTATATCCTAGTCTTTTTCCTCAGCGTTTTGCCATAGTAATGTGTTTTCCTCAGCATTTTGCCATAGCAATGTGCGTGTGTGTAGCCTGTATCACATCACCAATTACCAATTGAAGACGTTATGCAAGTCTCTGTGATATAAAACTTTTGAATGGAAGTTTCATAGGGTTTCACAATCTAAGAATCAAGCTAGCTTTCCTAAGTTGGCTTCTTGTCATTTGTTTTTAGGGGCACTCAAGATCAACACATCAACAAAGGACATCAACCGCAAGGATGCAGAGAAGGCGCTCGGCAAGTGGTTCACAGGGGCCCGTGATCGTGGTGGGAATAGGGCCACAAGAGGTCACAGATCAAGCGACACCCCTGACAACGAATCTGCAAGCACACCTGGTAACTCAGACACAACACTGGACAATGACTCGCAGCCGTAATAGGAAAATGTCAGCAACCCTTGGAATCTCTCTCACACACACACACACACACACACACACACACACACACACACACACACACACACACACACACACACACACACACACACACACACCTTGGTAGCCACCATCTCTGCGTTGGGTTGGGTTATACATCCAGGTCAGCTCTCATTTTTCTGAGGCCTGTGGTCAATGTTTGAGTTTGAGTTCCGAGTTTTACGTAACCCTGTGCCTGATTGTACATAGCCCTAGTTAAAGCTGAGGGGGGGGGGGGGGGGTGGGTTAGGTTATACATCCAGGTCAGCTGTGTGGGATCAATCATTTTTCTGAGGCATGTGGTTAATGTTTGAGTTTGAGTTCCGAGTTTTACGTAACCCTGATTGTACATAGCCCTAGTTAAAGCTGACTCGAAGATGCTTGTTATATATACCGTTGCCGCTGGCACCACATAATGTGTTTGTTAAGGACTAATGTTTACATTAAAGGAGCTATAGTCAACTTTTTCTTGAGAAATGGATGCTAAAATAAAGATAATGTTTAAAAAATATTTTATAAAAAAAATTGCTTTATACATGTGTTTCTATTCAAAGATGACCATGTAAAATAATGACAAAATAATCATTTTGGCCATTGACGGACCGACACTTTGTTTCTGGTCTTGTTAGACTAGGATGTAAACAAATTGTCATTGAAACACATGTATGAAGCTTATTTTTTTATAAAATATTTTTTGAAACATTTCTATTTTAGCATCCGTTTTTCAAGAAAAAGTTGACTATAGCTCCTTTAACCTATTTAGAACAGTTACACAATATTGTGTATCATTATTTTATGCTTTAACTATTGAAAAATAGCAGATATACAAGTGCCGCGCTGTGAGCTTGTAGATCTGCTATTTTTTTTAAATCCTAAAAAATAGAATTTTGACCCGATTCAACAAGTGTCTTTAAAACCCTAAGATTTTTTGAAAAACATATGTTTCTATGTCAGCAATTTGGCCAGCCATCGTCAAAGAAAAGGTCCTTTTCACAAAGGTCTGTTCTTGAGAAACTACTATGTCATTGGTTCTCAAACCTTTTCATGTGAAGGACCCTCACACTGATATTTATTTGGCCACAGACCCCATCTCAAAATATTTAGTTCCATGGACCACCCAGAAGCAAAATTTGAGTTACAAATGTTCACTTTAAAAATACATATATTAAAAAATGTGCACACATTTTCACGACTTTTTCAAAAATAGCAGATCTACAAGCTCGCAGCGTGGCACTCGGTGCCGTGCTGTGAGCTTGTATATCTGCCATTTTTCAATAGCTAAAGCATTCAATAATTCTAGGCCTAAATGGGTTTGAAGTTGGCACTACTGTTTGCACTGTATTTCCAGTTATTATTGCATAATATGTGACTGAGGCTGGAGGAAAGGTCCTTATGTCTGCAATAGTGAAGTCCGCCAAATTAACAAAATATGTTTGATTTTGGATTTTTGGTGTTTATCCTTTTTTGCCATGTTATCTAAGAGTGTATGTTTGAGAACCTTCTCATTGCAACATATATCCATTTTGGAATAATTAAATAGCTTAAATTAGTTTGTAAACAGAGCTGTGTTTTTGTGTTTCCTTGCACCCTTCTGGAGGGTGGAGACACACATTAACATGTCAAAGCCAACATTTACATCTGCAGTTTCTGTTGGCTAATGTGTGGTTGTTGTTCTCTGCTGCAGATCACCACCAATAGGTTAGGGCGGGTGAGGGGTGGAGTTAACAATCCATTGTTCACACCCCTTACCTGACTGCCAGTAGTGTGACAAACTTTGAGAGCCTTAATGGGGCTAAGTGGACATGGGTTAGAACTGGTCTACTATGCCTGGGTCCCTTATGGGTTATGTGTGGGCTAAGTGGGCATGGTTTAGAACTGGTCAACCATGCCTGGGTTGACCAGGCTAGCCTGGGTCCCTTATGGGTTATGTGTGGGCATGGGTTATAACTGGTCACGCATGTCGGGGTCCTTATGGGCTAAGTGGGCATGGTTTAGAACTGGTCAACTATGCCTGGGTCCCTTATGTCTTATGTGTGGGCTAAGTGGGCATGGTTTAGAACTGGTCAGCTATGCCTGGGTCCCTTATGGGTTATGTGTGGGCTGAGTGGGCATGGGTTATAACTGGTCACGCATGTCTGGGTCCCTTATGGGCTAAGTGGGCATAGTTTAGAACTGGTCAACTATGCCTGGGTCCCTTATGTGTTATGTGTGGCCTAAGTGGGCATGGTTTATAACTGGTCACGCATGTCTGGGTCCCTTATGGGCTAAGTGGGCATGGTTTAGAACTGGTCAACTATGCCTGGGTCCCTTATGTGTTATGTGTGGGCTAAGTGGGCATGGTTTAGAACTGGTCAGCTATGCCTGGGTCCCTTATGGGTTATGTGTGGGCTGAGTGGGCATGGGTTATAACTGGTCACGCATGTCTGGGTCCCTTATGGGCTAACTGGGCATGGTTTAGAACTGGTCAACTATGCTTGGGTCCCTTATGTGTTATGTGTGGGCTAAGTGGGCATGGTTTAGAACTGGTCAGCTATTCCTGGGTCCCTTATGGGTTATGTGTGGGCTAAGTGGGCATGGGTTAGAACTGGTCAACCATGCCTGGGTCCCTTATGGGTTATGTGTGGGCTAAGTGAGCATGGGTTGGAACTGATCATGCGTGTCTGGGTCCCTTATGGGACAAACTTTGAGAGCCTTTTACTCCCTTATGTGTTATGTGTGGGCTAAGTGGGCATGGTTTAGAACTGGTCAGCTATGCCTGGGTCCCTTATGGGTTATGTGTGGGCTGAGTGGGCATGGGTTATAACTGGTCACGCATGTCTGGGTCCCTTATGGGCTAAGTGGGCATGGTTTAGAACTGGTCAACTATGCCTGGGTCCCTTATGTGTTATGTGTGGGCTAAGTGGGCATGGTTTAGAACTGGTCAGCTATGCCTGGGTCCCTTATGGGTTATGTGTGGGCTGAGTGGGCATGGGTTATAACTGGTCACGCATGTCTGGGTCCCTTATGGGCTAACTGGGCATGGTTTAGAACTGGTCAACTATGCTTGGGTCCCTTATGTGTTATGTGTGGGCTAAGTGGGCATGGTTTAGAACTGGTCAGCTATTCCTGGGTCCCTTATGTGTTATGTGTGGGCTGAGTGGGCATGGTTTAGAACTGGTCAGCTATGCCTGGGTCCCTTATGGGTTATGTGTGGGCTGAGTGGGCATGGGTTATAACTGGTCACGCATGTCTGGGTCCCTTATGGGCTAACTGGGCATGGTTTAGAACTGGTCAACTATGCTTGGGTCCCTTATGTGTTATGTGTGGGCTAAGTGGGCATGGTTTAGAACTGGTCAGCTATTCCTGGGTCCCTTATGGGTTATGTGTGGGCTAAGTGGGCATGGGTTAGAACTGGTCAACCATGCCTGGGTCCCTTATGGGTTATGTGTGGGCTAAGTGAGCATGGGTTGGAACTGATCATGCGTGTCTGGGTCCCTTATGGGACAAACTTTGAGAGCCTTTTACTCATTCAAATAAGCATATCTTCTTCAAATATATTCAGATTTCAATGAATGACATGTCATTTGAAAGCTTATATTCTGTACTTTCATGATCTGCAAAAAGCTGAAAAAAGACCAATGCAGATATAAGGACCCTTTCTCCAGCATCGGTCACATATATTGTTTTACTTGTTTTATTTTTATTTTTGCACTATACAATATTTTATCAGTTCCAGCAGACTTTTTTTTCTCAGAGTGCCAAAGTTAATGTTTTGAAGAGTTTGGATCAAATTGTATGGAGTGGGTTATACCCTTTATTTTAATTTATATATTATATATATATATATTTTTTTCTTCTTCTTTTAAACACGTTTTTGTAAACACAATTTGTGTATACGTTCTTTTTAGTTTTAATCAATTTTAAACCATTACAGTACAATAAACTTTATTAATTTTGTTACATTGTCTGAAATTGTTTTTTTCCATAATGGTTAATTGAAATTTGCTTAAGTTAAGTCACCTTTTGCATCTTAATGGAAGTTATTGTTGTTGTATTTATCTTAACTAAAGCCTAAAGCAAGTAGCCCCCATTAGCAGCAATGAAGAGAATAACACCGATTTAGAAATAAGAGCCACTGAGGGAATATCCAGTGATTACCGATGCTGCCAGGGGCCCAGGGCTGGAGAGCCAGCCGCACTTTGGCACTCGCCCCTCCTGGAGACTCAGTTCACTGCAACCAGCATGCGTCCATCAAGGAACTTCATCCCTATGGAAGGAATGGGCCTACTGTGAGTAGCAGCTGTCTACACTCATTGGTAAGTGTTGGAATTTAGCTGGCATTTGTTTTCCTGCTGTTTTAATTTGTCATGTCTGAGACAGATGCGTAGGCTATTTTAGGCTATAGGCTTAATTTCTTTTTCTATTTGTATCATTGTAGAAGTCAACAGAATGATGGTGAACTTGGTGAAGTGAAAGCTTGAGAGTGAGTGAATGGCAAGAGAGCTGTGTGACCCACCTAGCTGTGACACTAGAGCGCATCTAATTAGTTTCCCCCAGACAGGATTTTTTAATGTTGATTGACTTATGTTGTTTAAACTGCTCTGTTGTAGTCTGGTGGCATTAGTTGGCATTTAAAAGTCAGGGGACGGAACATTGCATTCAGATGACCGTAGCCGCACACTGCTGCCAGTGTTGCCAGGTCTGCTTATAATAAGTGACTTTGGGCTTGTTTTCCTGTAAAGTCACTTGAAAACATGCATAGTTGTGGGTTGCTTTTTAGTTTAAGTTTGTTTCTGAAGTGTACTTGCTTTCAAGATTCTCTTTTTAATAGCTGATGTAATAGAGCGGTGGTGAAAATGGATGCTTCTTTTGGGCTTTTTTCATAGACTCGTTTGCTTGATTTACTCACAGAATATAAATGTAACAACACTCAGTGAGAGAAAACAAACGTATTGCATATTTTGCTTTTTGATTGGTTGGTTGATTTAATTTGTTCAGTTTGCAGATTGTACACGATTGTACACTTTAGTTAAATCTATTTAAACGGCAGTAACGGCAGCTATTGTGTTCAGACAGTTTTGTCTAGTTTATTCAACTGCGGGTACACAGCACAGGAGACGTTCATATGAATGCATGGTGCTGCTGGTAGTGTTCGAGAGCAGTGGTTCTCAACCTGTGGGTCAGGACCCCCAGGGGGGTCCCCAAATTATTTTGGGGGGTCCCCAGATGGTTAACTTAATGTGCAACACTGTTTTATCACTGTTGCTCAACAGCGAAAATGTAAAGACTTTAATACCTTTTTAAATTATGAAAATAGCAGATCCACATGCTCGCACTGTGAGGCGTTGCATGTGAGCATATAGATCAGCTATTTTCACAATAGAACCGTGTTAAAATATGATTATTTTTGGGGTTGCTGCCTGAAAAGTTTGAACCACTGCTCTAGTGTGCATGCTCAAGAACTGTAGCTTCACTACAGGCTGCACACTGCCTTTCTGTTGTCGACCTTTAGCCCATATAGGCTTATTTGGGTTTCTAACTGGGTCTAATGTGGGGTCTACACAAGAAATCTCACGTCGTAACCACATGTGTGCCACCTGTGTTTGCATATATGGGCTTGAACTGGGATCTGAATAGGCCTTACGTGGGTTCCAGCTGGGAAACCACCTGGAGCCCTTAATGGGCTATCACAAGTGTGGCCTACATGGGGCACATATATTTTGCCCAGCTGGAACCCACTTAAGGCCCACTCAGATCCCAGTTCGGGTCCATATAGGCAAACATAGTTGGTGCCCACATGGTTCCCAGATACAATTTCCCATTTGGAACCCACCTGAGACCCAGTCAAAAACCCAGGTAAGCCCATATGGGCTAACCCAGGTGTGCCCCTCGCAGCAAAACCAGATGGAACCCAAAATGGGCAAACCCAAGTGTGGCCTACATGGGGCACTTATAGTTTGCCCAGCTGGAACCCACTTAAGGCCCACTCAGATCCCAGTTCGGGTCCATATAGGCAAACACAGTTCGTGCCCACATGGTTCCCAGATACAATTTCCCGTTTGGAACCCACCTGAGACCCAGTCAAAAACCCAGGTACGCCCATATGGGCTAACCCAGGTGTGCCCCTCGCAGCAAAACCAGATGGAACCCAAAATGGGCAAACCCAAGTGTGGCCTACATGGGGCACTTATAGTTTGCCCAGCTGGAACCCACTTAAGGCCCACTCAGATCCCAGTTCGGGTCCATATAGGCAAACACAGTTGGTGCCCACATGGTTCCCAGATACAATTTCCCGTTTGGAACCCACCTGAGACCCAGTCAAAAACCCAGGTACGCCCATATGGGCTAACCCAGGTGTGCCCCTCGCAGCAAAACCAGATGGAACCCAAAATGGGCAAATCCAAGTGTGGGCTACATGGAGCACATATAGTTTGCCCAGCTGGAACCCACTTAAGGCCCACTCAGATCCCAGTCCGGGCCCATATAGGCAAACACAGGTGGAGCCCACATGTTTCCCACATAAAATTGCCCATTTGGAACCCACCTGAGACCCAGTCAAAAACCCAGGTAAGCCCAAATGGGCTACCCAGGTGTGCCCCTAGCAGCACCCAGGAGCAAAACCAGATGGAACCCAGAACCCGTGAACCTGTGTAAATGGGCAAACCCAAGTGTGGCCCTCATGGGGTACCTATAGTTTGCCCAGCTGGAACCCACTTAAAGCCCACTCAGATCCCAGTTCGGGCCCATATAGGCAAACACAGGTGGTGCCCACATGGCTCCCGCATAAAATTGCCCATTTGGAACCCACCCGAGACCCAGTCAAAAACCCAGGTAAGCCCATATGGGCTACCCAGGTGTGCCCCTAGCAGCACCCAGGAGCAAAACCAGATGGAACCCAGAACCCGTGTAAATGGGCGAACCCAAGTGTGGCCCTCATGGGGTACCTATAGTTTGCCCAGCTGGAACCCACTTAAGGCCCACTCAGATCCCAGTTCGGGCCCATATAGGCAAACACAGGTGGTGCCCACATGGCTCCCGCATAAAATTGCCCATTTGGAACCCACCCGAGACCCAGTCAAAAACCCAGGTAAGCCCATATGGGCTACCCAGGTGTGCCCCTAGCAGCACCCAGGAGCAAAACCAGATGGAACCCAGAACCCGTGAACCCGTGTAAATGGGCGAACCCAAGTGTGGCCCTCATGGGGCACCTATAGTTTGCCCAGCTGGAACCCACTTAAGGCCCACTCAGATCCCAGTTCGGGCCCATATAGGCAAACACAGGTGGTGACCACATGGTTCCCGCATAAAATTGCCCATTTGGAACCCACCTGAGCCCAGTCAAAAACCCAGGTAAGCCCATATGGGCTACCCAGGTGTGCCCCTAGCAGCACCCAGGAGCAAAACCAGATAGATCCCATGCCCAGATGCCATGTAAATAACATATCGGGCCGAGATGGCAATGTTGGCTGGGTAATAGTATGCCTGATCAGAGGTGAAAAAATGTACCGACATAAGTACTGACACTGTCAAATAGCCAAGGTATAAAATAGGGCTAAAGTGGTTAATGTATCTTTTATGATACAATTTATATCTGCAAAGTAACTAGTAACTAAAGTTTTCAAACAGGAGTAAAAGTAAAATATTGGTAACCTAGATGCAGTGGAGTAGAGGTAAAAGTATTGGAAATGTCAAGTACCATTAACCTCAAAATTACTCAATTACATGTTTTGAGTAAATCTACTTGGTTACTTTACACCACTGTGCCTGAAACATTATGTTTTCTGATGTGTCAGTGAAGGGTTAACATTTTGAAAAGCTACACTGCATTCGTTGTCTTGACAAAGGTACATTTTTACCTACAGTAAAACTGTTAGGCAGGTGCTGTGTTTCCCGTGGTGTACCATGAGGAAAATGCATTATGCCTAACTAGTAATTCAAGGGAAAAATATACCTCAAGACTAACTTCAGAAAGCTGACGGACAAAGTATGGTGAAACCGAAAGGATTTAAACGAATGGATTTTTCACAGAATAGATCGTTGGCCTGCCAACATTCTGTAATGGCATTTGAATGTCACTTCACGTCTTTAAACACCAGCGTCACGTCAATAGCAACGCTGCCTTATTGCTAGCTGGGGAGAGTGACATTCTGTACAGCAGCAGACAAATCAACAGACCAACAGAGATCATTCTTGCTGCTTGCTTTTTTGTGTGATCATTACATGAAACCCTTCGAGACCGGTTGGATTAACTTAATTAACAAGTGGACAAACAACAAAGATGACGGCATCGGCCGATCAATGATCACGTTAAAGCATTGTTTCTCAAAGTGGGGTCGGGGGACCCCCAGGGTCCTTAAGGGAGTTCCAGGGGGTCCCGAGCTAAATGATAGTTAGGAACCAAACGGACCCTGGGTCTGTGACTCAGAGTGTGTACAAATAGGTTGGTTAAATTGGTTCTATTTGGTTCTATTGTAGTTGAATTAATGAAAACGTTTGAGAACCACTGCATTAAAGGCTACACAGGATTATGCCACAGCTTTCATGGAGCAGATCATCACTAACAGGTATTGTAAAACACCATTCGAGCATGTGATGTGAATGATTGGATCTAAAATATAACTAAATGAAGTAATGTCATGTTAAACCTACCTGGATATTTTCTCTTTAATGCCAGTTCCACCATTATCTGTCCCCTGGATAGTGACATCTTTCTTGATGGATGTGTAGTAGGTTATTTATGCTCAAGGAGAGTTTCACGGGGAATGGGGAACAAAAGGTTTGAGGAAGTTTCGCGGGGATGCAGGCTACGGCGCGAAATGGGGGAGAAAAAAAAGTGTTCCCATTCCCAAGGCAGAACGCAGTAACTACACTTACTGCGTTCTGCCTTGGTTTTGGTGCATGTTTTGTAGTTACTGCAATTTTTATAACGTTTTTTCTCTAAAACTAAACAAAATTTCACTCTGAAACTTTATCACAAGATAAAACAGACATCAAGGAGTTCATTTTTTATTCTAACTCATTTTTTCCCAAAAATGTAGTTACTGCGTTCTGCCTTTGTAGGGCAGTATAGGCGAGCACACTTTAGATATCGTCAAATTATTTATTTATTTCTATACTAAGCAGTGCAAGTATCCCAAAAACTTCGGTTTCCTATAACTCCTACATACGTAGTGAGAAAATGAAAATAAAAACATCAATGTGTTCAGTTTACAGTGGTGAAGTGTGCTATTACTTTTTACAGCAATCGGCCAAATGGTGGCGCTGTAGGAAGCCTTCGAAAGTGCGATCTTTGAACAGGTATAGCTCATGCTGTGTTTGAGGTACAGGCATGAAACCTGTATACACGTATGCGTCTCCTCATGCCGAACAACTTTTACCCTCTAACTTTTGACCTCTGACCTTTAGGTCTCCCACAATTCGGAATAATATGAAAAACAGTAAAAATCTATCTCCTCCTGGGTTTTTTTTGTTACGCGCACGAAACTTTTTTCACATGAACTTTGGACCAATACGGTCAGATTGATCAACCAGATTTTTTTTAAAGTGAAATATACTTTTTTAATAATTTAATCAATATTGCGGTTTTATGCAAATTATTCTTCGGCCTCTAAATCATACATGCAAAGTTACACGTTCATGGCATTTGGCAAAGATGTGGAGGGTTAGTCAAAGTATCACTGAAACCAATTTTATTCCAATCGGCCAAAGGGGGGCGCTATACGAAGCGTCTGAAAATTCAAACTTCAAACGGGCATAAGTCATGACTCGTTTCGTTTGAAGACATGCAACTTGTTACACGCGTGCTTTGACTCAAGCGGAAGACATCTGTGTCGTTGTTAAGTAAGCTCCGCCCTTCAATTTTCCGCCATTTTGAGCAGTTTGTAAAACGCGTAAACCCGCTTTTATTCTGGAATTTTCGCGTCACGTGCACAAAACTTTTTTTACGTGAACTTTGGACCGATATCTAAAGATCTGTCAGATCGGATTTCTTTAACATTGAAACATGCTTTTTTAAATAATTCAAACAATATTGCATTTTTATGCAAATTATTCTTCTGCCTCTAAAACATACATGCAAAGTCACATTTTCATGACAAAATAGTGTAGAGGGTTAGTTCAAATATCACTGAAACCAATCTTACCCCAAATGGCCAAAGGGGGGCGCTATATAATTTTGAGCAGTTTGTAAAACGCTTAAACCCGTTTTTATTCTAGGATTTTTTTTGCAATTTGCATGAAACATTCTACACGCAATCTAAGGACCTTTATCTAACATGCCTATGAAGTGCACACAAAAAAATTATAAAATAATAATAATAAATATAGCTGCAAGCAGCGATAAAGTGGCCAAAGCCAAAAACACCTCAAATCATGAACACAGCCTGGGATGTGCGTGAAATCTTGCAAGCACATTCCCAATAGGTCAAGGAACAGATACCAACCTTCTCACATTGGCCTGTTATAGCGCCACCAGCGGGTCAACTTTTGCACAACACATTTTTGGAACAAAATGGACCAATCTTTGACCTCAGTAACGTCAAAGAGAGCACTGCCTGCGATCTTGACGTTTTGTACTTTTATAGCCATTGTTTTCTGGCTTGAAGCGAGCCCACAATTGTTTCGAAGGAACAATATTTTTCTAGTTGTGGGCTCGCCTATAAGGCGAGCACACTTTAGATATTGTCATTGTGGGCTCGCTGAAGGCGAGTCCAGCTTGTTATACCCCAGTTTATATTTATTTATTTATTTCTAACTTCCAAGGTTCCGTACCCTTTCTTCGTCCGCTTTCAACTCCCTCACACTTTGTGCTACAAACTTCGTTCCAACTTCAACATGTTCAGCTTTCTACAGTGATGTGTGCTTATATTTTTCTTTTCAAAATATTTCATATTTTTGGAAATATTTAACTTTTAAACTTTAATTTTTCCTCCTTATAATGGGAGTCTATGCAAAAAAGTGCCCACTTTTCTGGTGCAAATTCTTTGTGCTCTTATAACTCTTTCATACTTTCACATAAAAACTTCGTTCCAACTTTGAAATGTTCAGCGAGGTTTGAAGTTTCATTGTTGTTTTCGAAATTATTTAAAAGTTTATACTGTTTGAAATATTTAACTTTATTCATAAATCTTTCATCGCATAGAGAATAAATGGGATCTGACTTTCAAATTTTCACTTTTTCACAAAACGTTATAGCCTCATTACTCTGGCATACTTTTACGTAGGAACGCGATTCAAACTTGAAAAACGCTCACACGCCTTTGGACTTCTTCATGGTTCAAACGGTATTCGAAAACATCATACCGTTCTTCCACAATCGCAGTCCAAAGGTAGAGTGGTTTGGGGTATTTGGGGGGTATTTTTGGCGGGAAAACCATTCCTAGAGTGTGGCTAGAGTGGAGGAGATTTTTTTTTAAAGTAATGAAGTTCTCTGAACGAATCGTCCTCACGGCCAGAATATTTAAAATGTATGCATGTTTTTTGGTACGTTTGTAGCCACGCTCGACGTGTTTCGTAAAGTGCAACTGAAATAAAACAGAGACTTACAGAATTTCATCTATGGCCCTCTGAGTGCCGGGTCGCGCCTCAGACGCCCCATTAACCTCAATTCATTTTTTTCTCGTTTTCAGAATTTTTTTATTTTCCCCCAAACATTTCTAGCTTGCTCTCATGCGCACATTATTGATCCTTTTAACATCAGAATCGCAATGTTCGTAGAGCCACTCACCGAGCCACTCCCCGAGCAAAGACTATGTGTTTTCAACTTTTCGTGTTTCCGGGAGAGCGATCAGTTCGTACACTTGCGCTCCCTATTCAAACCAATGGATATGGCCCATATCTTGAACAAACAGTTCTACAGCTCAGAAGCAAAGGTGCTCCTTATTAACTTTAATTACAGTGCTGAGTCAGTGGTCTCACATGATTTACAAGCTCACAATAAGTTGCACTGTGTAACTTTGTGAGCTTGTAGATCGGCTATTTATCTGGTTCTCAAAGTGTGGTCCAGGGAACACATGGACGCACGGTCGCACGCACGCATGTATGCACACATACACATGCATACTCACACGCACACGCACACACACACACACACACACACACACACACACACACACACACACACACACACACACACACACACACAGTCACTTCCACATGATTGGTAGATCTAATTCTAAAACCAGTCCCATCCCAATGATTTTTAGATCTAATTCCATCGGCAGTTCCAAATCATAATTTGTAGCTCTAAATCCATCACCTGTCACATCCACATGATTTGTAGATCTAATTCTAAAACCAGTCCCATCCCCATGATTTTTAAATCTAATTCCATCGGCAGTTCCATACCATAATTTGTAGCTCTAAATCCATCACCTGTCACATCCACATGATTTGTAGATCTGATTCTAAAACCAGTCACATCCACATGATTTGTAGATCTAATTCTAAAACCAATCCCATCCCCATGATTTGTAGATCTATTTCAATCGGCAGTTCCATACCATAATTTGTAGCTCTAAATCCATCACCTATCTCATCCACATGATTTATAGATCTAATTCTAAAACCAATCACATCCACATGATTTGTAGATCTAATTCTAAAACCAATCCCATACCCATGATTTGTAGATCTAATTCCATCGGCAGTTCCATACCATAATTTTTAGCTCTAAATCCATCACCTGTCACATCCACATGATTTGTAGATCTAATTCTAAAACCAGTCCCATCCCCATGATTTGTAGATCTAATTTGTAGATATAATTCCATCGGCAGTTCCATACCATAATTTGTAGCTCATCCACATGATTTGTAGATCTAATTCTAAAACCAGTCACATCCACATGATTTGTAGATCTAATTCTAAAACCAGTCCCATCCCCATGATTTGTAGATCTAATTCAATCGGCAGTTCCATACCATAATTTGTAGCTCTAAATCCATCACCTGTCACATCCACATGATTTGTAGATCTAATTCTAAAACCAGTCCCATCCCCATGATTTGTAGATCTAATTTGTAGATATAATTCCATCGGCAGTTCCATACCATAATTTGTAGCTCATCCACATGATTTGTAGATCTAATTCTAAAACCAGTCACATCCTCATGATTTGTAGATCTAATTCTAGAATCAGTCCCATCCCCATGATTTGTAGATCTAATTCCATCGGCAGTTCCATACCAATTTTCAATTTTCAAAAACCTTTTTTTTCAAAAACCTTTTTTTTTCAAAAAAAATTTTTTTTTTCAAAAAATATTTTTTTTCAAAAAAATATTTTTTTTCAAATTTTTTTTTTCAAAAAAATTTTTTTGCAAAAAATTTTTTTTTCAAATTTTTTTTTTCTTTTTTTTCATTTTCTTTTTTCAAAAAAATTTTTTTTTTCAAAACTTTTTTTTCAAATTTTTTTTTTTTTCAAAAATTCTTTTTTTAAAAGAATTTTTTTTTTCAAAAACATTTTTTTTCAAAAATTTTTTTTTTCAAATTTAAAAAAAAAAAAAAAAAAATTTTCAATTTTTTTTTTTTAAATTTTTTTTTTTCAAAAAACTTTTTTTCAAAAAAAATTTTTTTTCAAAAATGTTTTTTTTTCAAAAATTTTTTTTTTCAAAAATGTTTTTTTTTCAAAAATGTTTTTTTTTTCAAAAATGTTTTTTTTTTCAAAAATGTTTTTTTTTCAAAAAAATTTTTTTTACACCCTTGCACTTAAATGCATTTTCTACTATTACTTCATAACAGTTTCGAGCGAGCCCACGCAGTTTCTGCAGGAACTGCTTTTCTAGTTTATTTATTTCTAACTTCCAAGGTTCCGTACCCTTTCTTCGTCCGCTTTCAACTCCCTCACACTTTGTGCTAGAAACTTCGTTCCAACTTCAACATGTTCAGCTTTCTACAGTGATGTGTGCTTATATTTTTCTTTTCAAAATATTTCATATTTTTGGAAATATTTAACTTTTAAACTTTAATTTTTCCTCCTTATAATGGGAGTCTATGCAAAAAAGTGCCCACTTTTCTGGTGCAAATTCTTTGTGCTCTTATAACTCTTTCATACTTTCACATAAAAACTTCGTTCCAACTTTGAAATGTTCAGCGAGGTTTGAAGTTTCATTGTTGTTTTCGAAATTATTTAAAAGTTTATACTGTTTGAAATATTTAACTTTATTCATAAATCTTTCATCGCATAGAGAATGAATGGGATTTTCACTTTTTCACAAAACGTTATAGCCTCATTACTCTGGCATACTTTTACGTAGGAACGCGATTCAAACTTGAAAAACGCTCACACGCCTTTGGACTTCTTCATGGTTCAAACGGTATTCGAAAACATCATACCGTTCTTCCACAATCGCAGTCCAAAGGTAGAGTGGTTTGGGGTATTTGGGGGGTATTTTTGGCGGGAAAACCATTCCTAGAGTGTGGCTAGAGTGGAGGAGATTTTTTCTTAAAGTAATGAAGTTCTCTGAACGAATCGTCCTCACGGCCAGAATATTTAAAATGTATGCATGTTTTTTGGTACGTTTGTAGCCACGCTCGACGTGTTTCGTAAAGTGCAACTGAAATAAAACAGAGACTTACAGAATTTCATCTATGGCCCTCTGAGTGCCGGGTCGCGCCTCAGACGCCCCATTAACCTCAATTCATTTTTTTCTCGTTTTCAGAATTTCTTTTTTTTTCCCCAAACATTTCTAGCTTGCTCTCATGCGCACATTATTGATCCTTTTAACATCAGAATCGCAATGTTCGTAGAGCCACTCACCGAGCCACTCCCCGAGCAAAGACTATGTGTTTTCAACTTTTCGTGTTTCCGGGAGAGCGATCAGTTCGTACACTTGCGCTCCCTATTCAAACCAATGGATATGGCCCATATCTTGAACAAACAGTTCTACAGCTCAGAAGCAAAGGTGAAAAAAAAAATTTTTTCAATTTTTTTTTTTTCAATTTTTTTTTTTCAAAAAACTTTTTTTCAAAAAAATTTAAAAATTTTTTTTTTCAAAAATGTTTTTTTTTCAAAAATGTTTTTTTTTTCAAAAATGTTTTTTTTTTCAAAAATGTTTTTTTTTTCAAAAATGTTTTTTTTTCAAAAAAAATTTTTTTACACCCTTGCACTTAAATGCATTTTCTACTATTACTTCATAACAGTTTCGAGCGAGCCCACGCAGTTTCTGCAGGAACTGCTTTTCTAGTTTATTTATTTCTAACTTCCAAGGTTCCGTACCCTTTCTTCGTCCGCTTTCAACTCCCTCACACTTTGTGCTAGAAACTTCGTTCCAACTTCAACATGTTCAGCTTTCTACAGTGATGTGTGCTTATATTTTTCTTTTCAAAATATTTCATATTTTTGGAAATATTTAACTTTTAAACTTTAATTTTTCCTCCTTATAATGGGAGTCTATGCAAAAAAGTGCCCACTTTTCTGGTGCAAATTCTTTGTGCTCTTATAACTCTTTCATACTTTCACATAAAAACTTCGTTCCAACTTTGAAATGTTCAGCGAGGTTTGAAGTTTCATTGTTGTTTTCGAAATTATTTAAAAGTTTATACTGTTTGAAATATTTAACTTTATTCATAAATCTTTCATCGCATAGAGAATGAATGGGATCTGACTTTCAAATTTTCACTTTTTCACAAAACGTTATAGCCTCATTACTCTGGCATACTTTTACGTAGGAACGCGATTCAAACTTGAAAAACGCTCACACGCCTTTGGACTTCTTCATGGTTCAAACGGTATTCGAAAACATCATACCGTTCTTCCACAATCGCAGTCCAAAGGTAGAGTGGTTTGGGGTATTTGGGGGGTATTTTTGGCGGGAAAACCATTCCTAGAGTGTGGCTAGAGTGGAGGAGATTTTTTCTTAAAGTAATGAAGTTCTCTGAACGAATCGTCCTCACGGCCAGAATATTTAAAATGTATGCATGTTTTTTGGTACGTTTGTAGCCACGCTCGACGTGTTTCGTAAAGTGCAACTGAAATAAAACAGAGACTTACAGAATTTCATCTATGGCCCTCTGAGTGCCGGGTCGCGCCTCAGACGCCCCATTAACCTCAATTCATTTTTTTCTCGTTTTCAGAATTTCTTTTTTTTTCCCCAAACATTTCTAGCTTGCTCTCATGCGCACATTATTGATCCTTTTAACATCAGAATCGCAATGTTCGTAGAGCCACTCACCGAGCCACTCCCCGAGCAAAGACTATGTGTTTTCAACTTTTCGTGTTTCCGGGAGAGCGATCAGTTCGTACACTTGCGCTCCCTATTCAAACCAATGGATATGGCCCATATCTTGAACAAACAGTTCTACAGCTCAGAAGCAAAGGTGCTCCTTATTAACTTTAATTACAGTGCTGAGTCAGTGGTCTCACATGATTTACAAGCTCACAATAAGTTGCACTGTGTAACTTTGTGAGCTTGTAGATCGGCTATTTATCTGGTTCTCAAAGTGTGGTCCAGGGAACACATGGACGCACGGTCGCACGCACGCATGTATGCACACATACACATGCATACTCACACGCACACACACACACACACACACACACACACACACACACACACACACACACACACACACACACACACAGTCACTTCCACATGATTGGTAGATCTAATTCTAAAACCAGTCCCATCCCAATGATTTTTTAGATCTAATTCCATCGGCAGTTCCAAACCATAATTTGTAGCTCTAAATCCATCACCTGTCACATCCACATGATTTGTAGATCTAATTCTAAAACCAGTCCCATCCCCATGATTTTTAAATCTAATTCCATCGGCAGTTCCATACCATAATTTGTAGCTCTAAATCCATCACCTGTCACATCCACATGATTTGTAGATCTGATTCTAAAACCAGTCACATCCACATGATTTGTAGATCTAATTCTAAAACCAATCCCATCCCCATGATTTGTAGATCTATTTCAATCGGCAGTTCCATACCATAATTTGTAGCTCTAAATCCATCACCTATCTCATCCACATGATTTATAGATCTAATTCTAAAACCAATCACATCCACATGATTTGTAGATCTAATTCTAAAACCAATCCCATACCCATGATTTGTAGATCTAATTCCATCGGCAGTTCCATACCATAATTTTTAGCTCTAAATCCATCACCTGTCACATCCACATGATTTGTAGATCTAATTCTAAAACCAGTCCCATCCCCATGATTTGTAGATCTAATTTGTAGATATAATTCCATCGGCAGTTCCATACCATAATTTGTAGCTCATCCACATGATTTGTAGATCTAATTCTAAAACCAGTCACATCCACATGATTTGTAGATCTAATTCTAAAACCAGTCCCATCCCCATGATTTGTAGATCTAATTCAATCGGCAGTTCCATACCATAATTTGTAGCTCTAAATCCATCACCTGTCACATCCACATGATTTGTAGATCTAATTCTAAAACCAGTCCCATCCCCATGATTTGTAGATCTAATTTGTAGATATAATTCCATCGGCAGTTCCATACCATAATTTGTAGCTCATCCACATGATTTGTAGATCTAATTCTAAAACCAGTCACATCCTCATGATTTGTAGATCTAATTCTAGAACCAGTCCCATCCCCATGATTTGTAGATCTAATTCCATCGGCAGTTCCATACCAATTTTCAATTTTCAAAAAACTTTTTTTTTTCAAAAACCTTTTTTTTCAAAAACCTTTTTTTTTTCAAAAAAAATTTTTTTCAAAAAAAAAATTTTTCAAAATTTTTTTTTTTTCAAAAAAAAACATTTTTTCAATTTTTTTTTATCAAAAACAATTTTTTTTTCAAAAATTTTTTTTTTTCAAAATATATTTTTTTTTCAAATTTTTTTTTTTCAAATTTTTTTTTTTCAAAATTTTTTTTTTTTCTTTTTTCAAAATTTTTTTTTTCATTTTTTTTCAAAAAACATTTTTTTTTCAAAAAACATTTTTTTTTTTTTCATCAAATATTTTTTTTTCAAAAAATATTTTTTTTTCAAATTTTTTTTTTTTCAAAAATTCTTTTTTTAAAAACATTTTTTTTTTCAATTTTTTTTTTCAAAAACATTTTTTTCAAAAACTTTTTTTTTCAAAAAAAATTTTTTTTCAAATTTTTTTTTTCAAAAATTTTTTTTTCAATTTTTTTTTTTTAATTTTTTTTTTCAAAAAACTTTTTTTCAAAAAATTTTTTTTTTTCAAAAATGTTTTTTTTTTTCAAAAATGTTTTTTTTTTCAAAAAAAAATTTTTTACACCCTTGCGCTTAAATGCATTTTCTACTATTACTTCATAACAGTTTCGAGCGAGCCCACGCAGTTTCTGCAGGAACTGCTTTTCTAGTTATTTCTATACTATACTATACTAGTCATATCAAGTTCTCCTCAAAACTTCGGTTCCTTTCTACTCCTACATACTTAGTGAGAAAATGAAAATAAAAACATCAATGTGTTCAGCTTACAGTGGTGAAGTGTGCTATTACTTTTTACAGCAATCGGCCAAATGGTGGCGCTGTAGGAAGCCTTCGAAAGTGCGATCTTTGAACAGGTATAGCTCATGCTGTGTTTGAGGTACAGCCATGAAACCTGTATACACTTATGCGTCTCCTCATGCCGAACAACTTTTACCCTCTAACTTTTGACCTCTGACCTTTAGGTCTCCCACAATTCGGAATTATATGAAAAACAGTAAAAATCTATCTCCTCCTGGGATTTTCGCGATACGCGCATAAAACTTTTTTCACATGAACTTTGGACCAATGCGGTCAAACTAATCTCGGTGGATTTCTTTTAAAGTGAAATATAATTTTTTAATAATTCAATCAATAGTGCGGTTTTATGCAAATTATTCTTCGGCCTCTAAATCATACATGCAAAGTTACACGTTCATGGCATTTGGCAAAGATGTGGAGGGTTAGTCAAAGTATCACTGAAACCAATTTTATTCCAATCGGCCAAAGGGGGGCGCTATACGAAGCGTCTGAAAATTCAAACTTCAAACGGGCATAAGTCATGACTCGTTTCGTTCGAAGACATGCAACTTGTTACACGCGTGCTTTGACTCAAGCGGAAGACATCTGTGTCGTTGTTAAGTAAGCTCCGCCCTTTGATTTTCCGCCATTTTGAGCAGTTTGTAAAACGCGTAAACCCGCTTTTATTCTGGAATTTTCGCGTCACGTGCACAAAACTTTTTTTACGTGAACTTTGGACCGATATCTAAAGATCTGTCAGATCGGATTTCTTTAACATTGAAACATGCTTTTTTAAATAATTCAAACAATATTGCATTTTTATGCAAATTATTCTTCTGCCTCTAAAACATACATGCAAAGTCACATTTTCATGACAAAATAGTGTAGAGGGTTAGTTCAAATATCACTGAAACCAATCTTACCCCAAATGGCCAAAGGGGGGCGCTATATAATTTTGAGCAGTTTGTAAAACGCTTAAACCCGTTTTTATTCTAGGATTTTTTTTTGCAATTTGCATGAAACATTCTACACGCAATCTAAGGACCTTTATCTAACATGCCTATGAAGTGCACACAAAAAAATTATAAAATAATAATAATAAATATAGCTGCAAGCAGCGATAAAGTGTCCAAAGCCAAAAACACCTCAAATCATGAACACAGCCTGGGATGTGCGTGAAATCTTGCAAGCACATTCCCAATAGGTCAAGGAACAGATACCAACCTTCTCACATTGGCCTGTTATAGCGCCACCAGCGGGTCAACTTTTGCACAACACATTTTTGGAACAAAATGGACCAATCTTTGACGTCAGTAACGTCAAAGAGAGCACTGCCTGCGATCTTGACATTTTGTGCTTTTATAGCCATTGTTTTCCGGCTTGAAGCGAGCCCACTATTGTTTCGAAGGAACAATATTTTTCTAGTTGTGGGCTCGCCTATAAGGCGAGCACACTTTAGATATTGTCATTATTGTGGGCTCGCCAGTACCTGGCGAGCACACTTTAGATATTGTCATTATTTATTTATTTATTTATCTAGTAAGTAGACGGGATTTTCGGTTCCTTTCTACTCCTACATACTTAGTGAGAAAATGAAAATAAAAACATCAATGTGTTCAGCTTACTGTGGCGACGCGTGCTATTACTTTTTACAGCAATCGGCCAAATGGTGGCGCTGCAGGAAGCCTTCGAAAGTGCGATCTTTGAACAGGTATAGCTCATGCTGTGTTATACATACAGCCATGAAACCTGTATACACTTATGCGTCTCCTCATGCCGAACAACTTTTACCCTCTAACTTTTGACCTCTGACCTTTAGGTCTCCCACAATTCGGAATTATATGAAAAACAGTAAAAATCTATCTCCTCCTGGGATCTTTGCGATACGCGCATGAAACTTTTTTCACATGAACTTTGGACCAATACGGTCAAACTAGTCTCGGCGGATTTCTTTTAAAGTGAAATATATTTTATTAATAATTCAATCAATGTTGCGGTTTTATGCAAATTATTCTTCGGCCTCTAAATCATACATGCAAAGTTACACGTTCATGGCATTTGGCAAAGATGTGGAGGGTTAGTCAAAGTATCACTGAAACCAATTTTATTCCAATCGGCCAAAGGGGGGCGCTATACGAAGCGTTTGAAAATTCAAACTTCAAACGGGCATAAGTCATGACTCGTTTCGTTTGAAGACATGCAACTTGTTACACGCGTGCTTTGACTCGAGCGGAAGACATCTGTGTCGTTGTTAAGTAAGCTCCGCCCCCCGATTTTCCGCCATATTGAGCAGTTTGTAAAACGCGTAAACCCGCTTTTATTCTGGAATTTTCACTCCACGTGCACAAAACTTTTTTTACGTGAACTTTGGACCGATATCTAAAGATCTGTCAGATCGGATTTCTTTAAAATTGAAACATGCTTTTTAAAATAAATTCAATGAATATTGCAGTTTTATGCAAATTATTCTTCTGCCTCTAAATCATACATGCAAAGTAACATGTTCATGGCATTTGGCAAAGATGTAGAGTGTTAGTCCAAATATCACTAAAACCAATCTTACCCCAATTGGCCAAAGGGGGGCGCTATATCATTTTGAGCAGTTTGTGAAACGCTTAAACCCGTTAGGATTTATTTTTGCAATTTGCATGAAACATTCTACACACAATCTAAGGACCTTTATCTAATATGCCTATGAAGTGCACACACACAAAAAAAATAATAATAATGAATATAGCTGCAAGCAGCGATAAAGTGGCCAAAGCCAAAAACACCTCAAATCATGAACACAGCCTGCAATGTGCGTGAAATCTTGCAAGCACATTCCCAATAGGTCAAGGAGCAGATACCACCCTTCTTACATTGGCCTGTTATAGCGCCACCAGCGGGTCAACTTTTGCACAACACATTTTTGGAACAAAATGGACCAATCTTTGACGTCAGTAACGTCAAAGAGAGCACTGCCTGCGATCTTGACATTTTGTACTTTTATAGCCATTGTTTTCCGGCTTGAAGCGAGCCCACAATTGTTTCGAAGGAACAATATTTTTCTAGTTGTGGGCTCGCCTATAAGGCGAGCACACTTTAGATATTGTCATTATTTATTTATTTATTTATCTATCAGGCAGTCATATCAAGTATCAAAAAACTTCGGTTCCTTTCTACTCCTACATACTTAGTGAGAAAATGAAAATAAAAACATCAATGTGTTCAGTTTACAGTGGCGAAGTGTGCTATTACTTTTTACAGCAATCGGCCAAATGGTGGCGCTGTAGGAAGCCTTCGAAAGTGCGATCTTTGAACAGGTATAGCTCATGCTGTGTTTGAGGTACAGGCATGAAACCTGTATACACGTATGCGTCTCCTCATGCCGAACAACTTTTACCCTCTAACTTTTGACCTCTGACCTTTAGGTCTCCCACAATTCGGAATTATATGAAAAACAGTAAAAATCTATCTCCTCCTGGGTTTTTTTCGATACGCGCACGAAACTTTTTTCACATGAACTTTGGACCAATACGGTCAGATTTATCTCGGCGGATTTCTTTTAAACTGAAATATCATTTTTTAATAATTCAATAAATATTGCGGTTTTATGCAAATTATTCTTCTGCCTCTAAATCATGCATGCAAAGTTACACGTTCATGGCATTTGGCAAAGATGTGGAGGGTTAGTCAAAGTATCACTGAAACCAATTTTATTCCAATCGGCCAAAGGGGGGCGCTATACGAAGCGTTTGAAAATTCAAACTTCAAACGGGCATAAGTCATGACTCGTTTCGTTTGAAGACATGCAACTTGTTACACGCGTGCTTTGACTCAAGCGGAAGACATCTGTGTCGTTGTTAAGTAAGCTCCGCCCTTCGATTTTCCGCCACTTTGAGCAGTTTGTAAAACGCGTAAACCCGCTTTTATTCTGGAATTTTCGCGTCACGTGCACAAAACATTTTTTTACATGAACTTTGGACCGATATCTAAAGATCTGTCAGATCGGATTTCTTTAACATTGAAACATGCTTTTTTAAATAATTCAAACAATATTGCATTTTTATGCAAATTATTCTTCTGCCTCTAAAACATACAAGCAAAGTCACATTTTCATGACAAAATAGTGTAGAGGGTTAGTTCAAATATCGCTGAAACCAATCTTACCCCAAATGGCCAAAGGGGGGCGCTATATAATTTTGAGCAGTTTGTAAAACGCTTAAACCCGTTTTTATTCTAGGATTTTTTTTTGCAATTTGCATGAAACATTCTACACGCAATCTAAGGACCTTTATCTAACATGCCTATGAAGTGCACACAAAAAATTATAAAATAATAATAATAAATATAGCTGCAAGCAGCGATAAAGTGTCCAAAGCCAAAAACACCTCAAATCATGAACACAGCCTGGGATGTGCGTGAAATCTTGCAAGCACATTCCCAATAGGTCAAGGAACAGATACCAACCTTCTCACATTGGCCTGTTATAGCGCCACCAGCGGGTCAACTTTTGCACAACACATTTTTGGAACAAAATGGACCAATCTTTGACGTCAGTAACGTCAAAGAGAGCACTGCCTGCGATCTTGACATTTTGTGCTTTTATAGCCATTGTTTTCCGGCTTGAAGCGAGCCCACAATTGTTTCGAAGGAACAATATTTTTCTAGTTGTGGGCTCGCCTATAAGGCGAGCACACTTTAGATATTGTCATTATTTATCTATCAGTCAGTCAGACAGTAGACGGGAACTTCGGTTCCTTTCTACTCCTACATACTTAGTGAGAAAATGAAAATAAAAACATCAATGTGTTCAGTTTACAGTGGCGAAGTGCGCTATTATTTTTTATAGCAATCGGCCAAATGGTGGCGCTGCACGAAGCCTTCGAAAGTGCGAACTTTGAACAGGTATAGCTCATGCTGTGTTTTAGGTACAGCCATGAAACCTGTATACACGTATGCGTCTCCTCATGCCGAACAACTTTTACCCTCTAACTTTTGACCTCTGACCTTTAGGTCTCCCACAATTCGGAATTATATGAAAAACAGTAAAAATCTATCTCCTCCTGGGATTTTCGCGTCAAGTGCACAAAACCTTTTTCACATGAACTTTGGACCAATACGGTCAGATTGATCAACCAGATTTTTTTTAAAGTGAAATATAATTTTTTAATAATTCCATCAATATTGCGGTTTTATGCAAATTATTCTTCGGCCTCTAAATCATACATGCAAAGTTACACATTCATGGCATTTGGCAAAGATGTGGAGGGTTAGTCAAAGTATCACTGAAACCAATTTTATTCCAATCGGCCAAAGGGGGGCGCTATACGAAGCGTTTGAAAATTCAAACTTCAAACGGGCATAAGTCATGACTCGTTTTGTTTGAAGACATGCAACTTGTTACACGCGTGCTTTGACTCGAGCGGAAGACATCTGTGTCGTTGTTAAGTAAGCTCCGCCCTTAGATTTTCCGCCAATTTGAGCAGTTTGTAAAACGCGTAAACCCGCTTTTATTCTGAAATTTTCGCGTCACGTGCACAAAACTTTTTTTACGTGAACTTTGGACCGATATCTAAAGATCTGTCAGATCGGATTTCTTTAAAATTGAAACATGCTTTTTTAAATAATTCAATGAATATTGCATTTTTATGCAAATTATTCTTCTGCCTCTAAATCATACATGCAAAGTAACATGTTCATGGCATTTGGCAAAGATGTAGAGTGTTAGTCCAAATATCACTAAAACCAATCATACCCCAATTGGCCAAAGGGGGGCGCTATATCATTTTGAGCAGTTTGTGAAACGCTTAAACCCGTTAGGATTTTTTTTTGCAATTTGCATGAAACATTCTACACACAATCTAAGGACCTTTATCTAATATGCCTATGAAGTGCACACACACAAACAAAAATAATAATAATGAATATAGCTGCAAGCAGCGATAAAGTGGCCAAAGCCAAAAACACCTCAAATCATGAACACAGCCTGCAATGTGCGTGAAATCTTGCAAGCACATTCCCAATAGGTCAAGGAACAGATACCACTCTTCTTACATTGGCCTGTTATAGCGCCACCAGCGGGTCAACTTTTGCACAACACATTTTTGGAACAAAATGGACCAATCTTTGACGTCAGTAACGTCAAAGAGAGCACTGCCTGCGATCTTGACATTTTGTACTTTTATAGCCATTGTTTTCCGGCTTGAAGCGAGCCCACAATTGTTTCGAAGGAACAATATTTTTCTAGTGACAATATCTAACCGTCATATCAAGTTCTCCTCAAAACTTCGGTTCCTTTCTACTCCTACATACTTAGACAGAAAATGAAAATAAAAACATCAATGTGTTCAGCTTACAGTGGCGAAGTGTGCTATTATTTTTTACAGCAATCGGCCAAATGGTGGCGCTGTAGGAAGCCTTCGAAAGTGCGAACTTTGAACAGATAGAGCTCATGCTCTGTTATACGTACAGTCATGAAACCTGTATACACGTATGCGTCTCCTCATGCCGAACAACTTTTACGCTCTGACTTTTGACCTCTGACCTTTAGATCCCCCAGAATTTTGAATTATCTAAAAAACTGTAAAAATCTATCTCCTCCTGGGATTTTTGCGTTACGCACACAAAACTTTTTTCACATGAACTTTGGACCAATACGGTCAAACTAGTCTCGGCGGATTTCTTTTTAAGTGAAATATAAATTTTTAATAATTCAATCAATATTGCGGTTTTATGCAAATTATTCTTCGGCCTCTAAATCATACATGCAAAGTTACACGTTCATGGCATTTGGCAAAGATGTGGAGGGTTAGTCAAAGTATCACTGAAACCAATTTTATTCTAATCGGCCAAAGGGGGGCGCTATACGAAGCGTTTGAAAATTCAAACTTCAAACGGGCATAAGTCATGACTCGTTTCGTTTGAAGACATGCAACTTGTTACACGCGTGCTTTGACTCAAGCGGAAGACATCTGTGTCGTTGTTAAGTAAGCTCCGCCCTTTGATTTTCCGCCATTTTGAGAAGTTTGTAAAACGCGTAAACCCGCTTTTATTCTGGAATTTTCGCTCCACGTGCACAAAAGTTTTTTTACGTGAACTTTGAACCGATATCTAAAGATCTGTCAGATCGGATTTCTTTAAAATTGAAACATGCTTTTTTAAATAAATTCAATGAATATTGCAGTTTTATGCAAATTATTCTTCTGCCTCTAAATCATACATGCAAAGTAACATGTTCATGGCATTTGGCAAAGATGTAGAGTGTTAGTCCAAATATCACTAAAACCAATCTTACCCCAATTGGCCAAAGGGGGGCGCTATATCATTTTGAGCAGTTTGTGAAACGCTTAAACCCGTTAGGATTTTTTTTTGCAATTTGCATGAAACATTCTACACACAATCTAAGGACCTTTATCTAATATGCCTATGAAGTGCACACACACAAAAAAATAAAATAATAATGAATATAGCTGCAAGCAGCGATAAAGTGGCCAAAGCCAAAAACACCTCAAATCATGAACACAGCCTGCAATGTGCGTGAAATCTTACAAGCACATTCCCAATAGGTCAAGGAACAAGATACCACCCTTCTTACATTGGCCTGTTATAGCGCCACCAGCGGGTCAACTTTTGCACAACACATTTTTGGAACAAAATGGACCAATCTTTGACGTCAGTAACGTCAAAGAGAGCACTGCCTGCGATCTTGACATTTTGTACTTTTATAGCCATTGTTTTCTGGCTTGAAGCGAGCCCACAATTGTTTCGAAGGAACAATATTTTTCTAGTGACAATATCTAACCGTCATATCAAGTTCTCCTCAAAACTTCGGTTCCTTTCTACTCCTACATACTTAGTGAGAAAATGAAAATAAAAACATCAATGTGTTCAGCTTACTGTGGCGACGTGTGCTATTACTTTTTACAGCAATCGGCCAAATGGTGGCGCTGTAGGAAGCCTTCAAAAGTGCGAACTTTGAACAGGTATAGCTCATGCTCTGTTATACGTACAGCCATGAAACCTGTATACACGTATGCGTCTCCTCATGCCGAACAATTTTTACGCTCTGACTTTTGACCTCTGATCTTTAGATCCCTCAGAATTTGGAATTATATGAAAAACAGTAAAAATCTATCTCCTCCTGGGATCTTTGCGATACGCGCATGAAACTTTTTTCACATGAACTTTGGACCAATACGGTCAAACTAGTCTCGGCGGATTTCTTTTAAAGTGTAATATATTTTATTAATAATTCAATCAATGTTGCGGTTTTATGCAAATTATTCTTCGGCCTCTAAATCATACATGCAAAGTTACACGTTCATGGCATTTGGCAAAGATGTGGAGGGTTAGTCAAAGTATCACTGAAACCAATTTTATTCCAATCGGCCAAAGGGGGGCGCTATACGAAGCGTTTGAAAATTCAAACTTCAAACGGGCATAAGTCATGACTCGTTTCGTTTGAAGACATGCAACTTGTTACACGCGTGCTTTGACTCGAGCGGAAGACATCTGTGTCGTTAAGTAAGCTCCGCCCCCCGATTTTCCACCATATTGAGCAGTTTGTAAAACGCGTAAACCCGCTTTTATTCTGGAATTTTCACTCCACGTGCACAAAACTTTTTTTACGTGAACTTTGGACCGATATCTAAAGATCTGTCAGATCGGATTTCTTTAAAATGAAACATGCTTTTTAAAATAAATTCAATGAATATTGCAGTTTTATGCAAATTATTCTTCTGCCTCTAAATCATACATGCAAAGTAACATGTTCATGGCATTTGGCAAAGATGTAGAGTGTTAGTCCAAATATCACTAAAACCAATCTTACCCCAATTGGCCAAAGGGGGGCGCTATATAATTTTGAGCAGTTTGTGAAACGCTTAAACCCGTTAGGATTTATTTTTGCAATTTGCATGAAACATTCTACACACAATCTAAGGACCTTTATCTAAAGTGCACACACAAAAAAAAAATAATAATAATGAATATAGCTGCAAGCAGCGATAAAGTGGCCAAAGCCAAAAACACCTCAAATCATGAACACAGCCTGCAATGTGCGTGAAATCTTGCAAGCACATTCCCAATAGGTCAAGGAGCAGATACCACCCTTCTTACATTGGCCTGTTATAGCGCCACCAGCGGGTCAACCTTTGCACAACACATTTTTGGAACAAAATGGACCAATCTTTGACGTCAGTAACGTCAAAGAGAGCACTGCCTGCGATCTTGACATTTTGTACTTTTATAGCCATTGTTTTCTGGCTTGAAGCGAGCCCACAATTGTTTCGAAGGAACAATATTTTTCTAGTTGTGGGCTCGCCTATAGGCGAGCACACTTTAGATATCGTCAAATTATTTATTTATTTCTATACTAAGCAGTGCAAGTATCCCAAAAACTTCGGTTCCTTTCTACTCCTACATACTTAGTGAGAAAATGAAAATAAAAACATCAATGTGTTCAGCTTACTGTGGTGAAGTGTGCTATTACTTTTTACAGCAATCGGCCAAATGGTGGCGCTGTAGGAAGCCTTCGAAAGTGCGATCTTTGAACAGGTATAGCTCATGCTGTGTTTGAGGTACAGGCATGAAACCTGTATACACGTATGCGTCTCCTCATGCCGAACAACTTTTACCCTCTAACTTTTGACCTCTGACCTTTAGGTCTCCCACAATTCGGAATTATATGAAAAACAGTAAAAATCTATCTCCTCCTGGGTTTTTTTTGTTACGCGCACAAAACTTTTTTCACATGAACTTTGGACCAATACGGTCAGATTTATCTCGGTGGATTTCTTTTAAAGTGAAATATCATTTTTTAATAATTCAATCAATATTGCGGTTTTATGCAAATTATTCTTCGGCCTCTAAATCATACATGCAAAGTTACACGTTCATGGCATTTGGCAAAGATGTGGAGGGTTAGTCAAAGTATCACTGAAACCAATTTTATTCCAATCGGCCAAAGGGGGGCGCTATACGAAGCGTTTGAAAATTCAAACTTCAAACGGGCATAAGTCATGACTCGTTTCATTTGAAGACATGCAACTTGTTACACGCGTGCTTTGACTCAAGCGGAAGACATCTGTGTCGTTGTTAAGTAAGCTCCGCCCTTCGATTTTCCGCCATTTTGAGCAGTTTGTAAAACACGTAAACCCGCTTTTATTCTGGAATTTTCGCTCCACGTGCACAAAACTTTTTTTACGTGAACTTTGGACCGATATCTAAAGATCTGTCAGATCGGATTTCTTTAAAATTGAAACATGCTTTTTTAAATAAATTCAATGAATATTGCAGTTTTATGCAAATTATTCTTCTGCCTCTAAAACATACATGCAAAGTCACATTTTCATGACAAAATAGTGTAGAGGGTTAGTTCAAATATCACTGAAACCAATCTTACCCCAAATGGCCAAAGGGGGGCGCTATATAATTTTGAGCAGTTTGTAAAACGCTTAAACCTGTTTTTATTCTAGGATTTTTTTTGCAATTTGCATGAAACATTCTACACGCAATCTAAGGACCTTTATCTAACATGCCTATGAAGTGCACACAAAAAAATTATAAAATAATAATAATAAATATAGCTGCAAGCAGCGATAAAGTGTCCAAAGCCAAAAACACCTCAAATCATGAACACAGCCTGGGATGTGCGTGAAATCTTGCAAGCACATTCCCGATAGGTCAAGGAACAGATACCAACCTTCTCACATTGGCCTGTTATAGCGCCACCAGCGGGTCAACTTTTGCACAACACATTTTTGGAACAAAATGGACCAATCTTTGATGTCAGTAACGTCAAAGAGAGCACTGCCTGCGATCTTGACATTTTGTGCTTTTATAGCCATTGTTTTCTGGCTTGAAGCGAGCCCACAATTGTTTCGAAGGAACAATATTTTTCTAGTGACAATATCTAACCGTCATATCAAGTTCTCCTCAAAACTTCGGTTCCTTTCTACTCCTACATACTTAGACAGAAAATGAAAATAAAAACATCAATGTGTTCAGCTTACAGTGGCGAAGTGTGCTATTATTTTTTACAGCAATCGGCCAAATGGTGGCGCTGTAGGAAGCCTTCGAAAGTGCGAACTTTGAACAGATAGAGCTCATGCTCTGTTATACGTACAGTCATGAAACCTGTATACACGTATGCGTCTCCTCATGCCGAACAACTTTTACGCTCTGACTTTTGACCTCTGACCTTTAGATCCCCCAGAATTTTGAATTATATAAAAAACAGTAAAAATCTATCTCCTCCTGGGATTTTTGCGTTACGCGCACAAAACTTTTTTCACATGAACTTTGGACCAATACGGTCAAACTAGTCTGGTCGGATTTCTTTTAAAGTGAAATATATTTTTTTAATGATTCAATCAATGTTGCGGTTTTATGCAAATTATTCTTCGGCCTCTAAATCATACATGCAAAGTTACACGTTCATGGCATTTGGCAAAGATGTAGAGGGTTAGTCAAAGTATCATTGAAACCAATTTTATTCCAATCGGCCAAAGGGGGGCGCTATACGAAGCGTTTGAAAATTCAAACTTTAAACAGGCATAAGTCATGCCTCGTTTCGTTTGAAGACATGCAACTTGCTTACACGCGTGCTTTGACTCAAGCGGAAGACATCTGTGTCTTTGTTGAGTAAGCTCCGCCCTTAGATTTTCTGCCATTTTGAGCAGTTTGTAAAACACTTAAACCCACTTTTATTCTGGAATGTTCGCGTCACGTGCACAAAACTTTTTTTACGTGAACTTTGGACCAATATCTAAAGATCTGTCAGATCGGATTTTTTTAAAATTTAAACATGCTTTTATTAATAAATTCAATGAATATTGCAGTTTTATGCAAATTATTCTTCTGCCTCTAAATCATACATGCAAAGTAACATATTCATGGCATTTGGCAAAGATGTAGAGTGTTATTCCAAATATCACTAAAACCAATCTTACCCCAATTGGCCAAAGGGGGGCGCTATATCATTTTGAGCAGTTTGTGAAACGCTTAAACCTGTTTTTATTCTAGGGTTCTTTTTTGCAATTTGCATGAAACATTCTACACACAATCGAAGGACCTTTATCTAACATGCCTATGAAGTGCACAATTTTTTTTAAATAATATTAATAACTAGAAAAGAAAATTTCTAAGAAATTTTAAGTGTGCCTGCAGCTCGCTAAGTCTGTGCAACCTTGTGTGAGAAAAAAAAATGTTGAGAAAAAAGAAATTGAGAGAAAAAAAATTGAGAAAAAAAAATTTGAGAAAAAAAAATTTGAGAAAAAAAAATTTTTGAGAAAAAAAAAATTTTGAGAAAAAAAAGTTTTTTGAGAAAAAAAAATTTGAGAAAAAAAAATTTGAGAAAAAAAAATTTGAGAAAAAAAAATTTGAGAAAAAAAAATTTTTGAGAAAAAAAAAATTTTTTGAGAAAAAAAAAATTTTGAGAAAAAAAAAATTGTATGACACCAGCCGCGAGTCTGTACGACAAACGGTTCATGAGTTATAGAGGCACTTCCTGTTTGGCGAAGGACACTTCCTGTTACAGAGGGGGCGGGGCTTAATCAATTACAGCTCATCCCTATTGGCCGGAAAAAGACCAAAGTTACGTGTGCATTTTAAAGTTTAAATCACGTTGCTAGGCAAAAGTATGGCAGAGTTATGTGGCGCCAAAGTTTCTGGTTTTTTTTCGGAGTCCCCCATTCTAAGTCAATGGGGTTTTTGGGCGTCGTTTTTTGCGAATTACATCGCAATCGTATCGCGGATCGGAAAGAAAAGTAATAGCACACCATTCCCGGCCGAGCCGCACATTTTGATGTATATATTGCGGGGGTGGCGTAAATCGTGCGGCAGTTATTACGTGCCGAAATTTCCCCCATTCTAAGTCAATGGGGTTTTTGGGCGTCGTTTTTTGCGAATTACGTCGCAATGGTAACGCGGATCGGAAAGAAAAGTAATAGCAACCTATTCCCGGCCGAGCCGCACGTTTTGATGTATATATTGCGGCGGTGGCGTAAATTGTGCGGCAGTTATTACGTGCAGAAATTTGTGGCGAAACTATGGACTTAATTAAGTATGGCGGATTACAATAAGTGTTTTGCCATTGCGTTGCATGGCAGGCACACTTAATAATAAATATAGCTGCAAGCAGCGATAAAGTGGCCAAAAACACCTCAAATCATGAACACAGCCTGCGATGTGCGTGACATTTTGCAAGCACATTCCCACTAGGTCAAGGAACAGATGCCGCCCTTCTCACATTGGCCTGTTATAGCGCCACCAGCGGGTCAACTTTTGCATAACACATTTTTGGAACAAATGCCTCAAATCACGCATGCAGCGTCCGATTGCGTCAGTAACGTCAAAGAGAGCAATGCCTGCGATCTTGACATTTTGTACTTTTATAGCCATTGTTTTCTGGCTTGAAGCGAGCCCACAATTGTTTCGAAGGAACAATATTTTCTAGTTAAGTGTGCCTGCTATGCAATAGCAAAACACTTATTGTAATCCGCCATACTTAATTAAGTCTTTCGCCACGAATTTCTGCACGTAATAACTGCCGCACAATTTACGCCACCGCCGCAATATATACATCAAAACGTGCGGCTCGGCCGGGAATGGTGTGCTATTACTTTTCTTTCCGATCCGCGTTACCATTGCGACGTAATTCGCAAAAAACGACGCCAAAAAACCCCATTGACTTAGAATGGGGGAAACTTCGGCACGTAATAACTGCCGCACGATTTACGCCACCCCCGCAATATATACATCAAAATGTGCGGCTCGGCCGGGAATGGTGTGCTATTACTTTTCTTTCCGATCCGCTTTACGATTGCGATGTAATTCGCAAAAAACAACGCCCAAAAACTCCATTGACTTTGAATGGGGGACTCCGAAAAAAACCCAGAAACTTTGGCGCCACATAACTCTGCCATACTTTTGCCTAGCAACATCATTTAAAATGTAAAATGCTCACACAACTTTGGTCTTTTTCCGACCAATAGGGATGAGCTGTAATTGATTAAGCCTCGCCCCCTCTTTAACAGGAAGTGCCCTTCACCAAACAGGAAGTGCCTCTATAACTCATGAACCGTTTGTCGTACAGACTTGCGGCTGGTGTCATACCTTTTCTTTTTTTCTCAAATTCTTTTTTCTCAAATTTTTTTTTTCTCAAATTTTTTTTCTCAATTTTTTTTTTCTCAAATTTTTTTTTTCTCAAAAATTTTTTTTCTCAAATTTTTTTTCTCAATTTTTTTTTTCTCAAAAATTTTTTTTCTCAAAAATTTTTTTTTCTCAAATTTTTTTTTTCTCAAAAATTATTTTTTCTCAATTTTTTAAAATTCTTTTCTCAAAATTGTTTTCTCAAAATTATTTTTTTCTCAACATTTTTTTTTCTCACATTTTTTTTCTCAAGATTTTTTTTTCTCACAATTTTTTTTACAAAATGTCTTTTTCTCAAAAAAGTTTTTTTCTCAATTTTTTTTTCTCACAAAACAATTTTTTCTCAAAAAACTGTTGCGACCCGTGATAACGGCCAAAAATGCTCCAAAACGCCACTAATTAGTCGAAATGGCTGACTTCCTGTTTGGTTTCTGATTGGCTGCTGGCCTTGTGACGTGGGTAGAGCTGCGAGGGCCTGGTCATCGCTGCTTGCAGCTTTAATTCATTAATCGTCCATGACCTTAATTGGGGCCTATTTCGCCAAACAGGAAGTGCCCCTCACCAAACAGGAAGTGACCCTTGATCTCGTGAACCGTTTGTCATACAGACACGCGGGTTGCGTCAAATGAAATAACGCTAATGCTAACACCAACCGCTACACAAGGTTGCACAGACTTAGCGAGCTGCAGGCACACTTAAAATTTCTTAGAAATTTTCTCTTCTAGTTTTACTCTGTAATCTTAAACTTAACATACTGCAATGGGCAAGATTTTGAGAAAACCATGTGAAATTGCATGTATTACATGTATTTTTTAAATGACCACTTGTGAGTGTTGCAAGAATGGCTTTTCCCCGTGTAGGAAATAACAAGGAAATCCACAATTAAGTGTGCCTGCCATGCAATGGCAAAACACTTATTGTAATCCGCCATACTTAATAATAATTATCCCACAAATTTCGGCACGTAATAACTGCCGCACGGTTTACGCAACCACCGCAATATATACATCAAAACGTGCGGCTCGGTCGGGAATGGGGTGCTATTACTTTTCTAAGAGAAAAGTTGTATCGTTTAATTTATATTAATTTATTAGTGAATTAATTTTACCCATTGACTTATAATGGGAATCGCAAAAACTCACATTAAATATTTTTTTTCTCGCAAACCATAGGGGCTACAGTTTCAAAACTTGGAGAGGAGATTTATAATGATATCAAGGATTAAATAAAAAATAATTTCATCAGTTGGCCTCATGGTGGCGCTATAACAGTCCACTTTACCTTTCGGCCTGTAACTCTTGAACCGTGGGTCGGAAAATTAAAATTCCTTTTTCCCTGGATTCCTTGGGTCATGACGCATCTCCTTATATAGGCCACGCCCATTTGCGTCAGGATAGATTTTCCGCCATTTTGAATTTTCTTCAAAACACACTTTTTGCTCCTTTTCCTACATATTTTCTCCAAATGTCACAAAAATCGATACACACGATCAATGGACTCATGCGATAAACATATTTAAACGATATTTTGATAGTCCATACCGTTCTTCCGTAACAGGGTTCCAAAGTTAGCGGGAGGAGCCCGTTTTGTAAGAAGTAGCCATAAATCACAAACGAAACATCCAGTCAACACCAAATTTTAACCACAAGTGGGGGGCGCTATACTGAACATATACCCAAGGGAGCTTCTGGTTTTGTCCAGGACAGGCACACATAGCTTGGTCGCCTCTTCATTGGCGACAATGAATCGCCTGTACTCACTGCTTGCCTCCATTCCTTCATCCAGCAGCTGAAAGTGACTCCTAACCTCCTCCGTATACCTGGTTTGCAAGCCAGGGTCGATCGAGAGTGTTTTCTTCAAACCACTCTTTTTGCAAATTAACACAGACGGGTACACAGTAGAAATCACACTAATTATTTTTGCGTATTAGTGGTGCAGAACTGTGAGAGCAAAACACAATTGACAACATGAACCTACCTGTTAGTTTACAACAAGCTATTTATTTGTATTCCATGTGAGTTTTGATATATGTCACAGTTCCTGATCCCCACCCTGTGAATGTCAAATAAATAGCAGCAAACGGGAGAAACAAAGGACATCTTCTGTCTTGTGACCTTGTCCTGCATTTTCAGCAGATAAACCACAACCATTTAATTTATTTTATTATTTTTTTTTTTTTCTACTCAGCTCTCCAGGCTGAACCAACACACAACAAAACAGGTAAGTCTGTCTGTCTGTCTGTCTGTCTGTCTGTCTGTCTGTCTGTCTGTCTGTCTGTCTGTCTGTCTGTCTGTCTGTCTGTCTGTCTGTCTGTCTGTCTGCCTGCCTGCCTGCCTGTCTGTCTGCCTTCCATTGTGTGTTCAAAATGTGGGATGACACCATTCAATCACATTCCCATTTCAAAAAGCACATGCCGTTACAACACTGTTCATATTTGAATCAGTGAAATATGATGATATTTTGTAGTTAAAGTTAATAAAATGGTAAATACAGCATCTTCACCGTGTCAGTTGTGTGTTTGTCAAAGAGAGAACACATTAAGGCTGGGCAATATATTAAAAATATACCTTCATCGAGGTGTGCAATATACATACCGACGAAGACGGTTTGAAATGAGGTATTGGTGTATGTGTATTGGATTTTTAAATGTTAACCGATTCAAATTTCATGTCTCACATTATCCAGAGGTGGAGCCCTTCCTCATTGTAGCCGCCGAGAACTGCCTAATGAAGGTCAACTGGAATGGCTCCAGCTCCACAGTGCTCAAACAGGTGAAAAGCATTGGACATAACAACATATCATAACGTAATCCTATACAATATTCTACACACACTGCTTTTGAAATGCAGGAATGTATTCCTGTCTGAGACTAACACAACTGCTGTGGTGTGACAGGACTTGCGCTATGTGAGGGTTCTGGACTTTGACTATCAGCAGCAGATGATCTACTGGATAGAAGGTGATGCCATTATCAGTCGCATGCACATCAATGGCAGTGACGTCCAGGTCAGTGTGACAATGACAATGATGAATGTAAATACTCAGTGATATCAGTGTTAAACATCAAACAAGAGAACATGGTGTTTATTATATTCATAATTCACAAGTGCATGTTTGGTTCATTGACAGGTCATTCACAACATGTTGGGCTGGCCTGTGGGCCTGGCTGTTGATTGGGTGGGAGGTAACCTGTACTGGTGTGACAGTAACACCATAGAGGTGTCCAAACTAAATGGGTCGTACAGAACAGTCCTGGTCACCGGTGGACCATGGAGTAAAAGCAAGCTACACTCCATGGCTGTGGATGTACGCTACGGGTAAGAGCACAGTGGCGACATCATGAACCTCACACTGAATGTATCAACCATCCTGTGAAACACCACCATACAAGAAGACAGAGTTTAAAAGAGTTACTACAGTATAACGATTCATATACATAAGTAAGTGCACTAAATTGAGTGTGGAACACATCATTGTGATTGGCTGTGCTTTCTGGAGAAAAAAAAAGCATTTCCACTTCGACCCATAGGGGGCACCACAAACGCGCAAAACGTAACCGTTTCATGCCAAAACGTGCTTTTCAGGGGGAACGACCCTCTCAAAACGAAACACAAACGATCTCGGGAGCGACGGGACAACGTAATCGCCTTGCGGAACTTGTGGGAGGAGCCTATTTCTTAAAAACAAGAAACCATATTGCTAATGCTAACACATGCTAATGCTAACAAATGCTAATGGTAACAAAGATGCTAATGTTAACACATACAAGGTTGCACACACTTAGCGAGCTGCAGGCACACTTAAAATTTCTTCGAAATTTTCTTTTCTAGTACTCAATACTATCAACACAACCCAATAATACTCAATACTACCAACACAACCCAATAATACTCAATACTATCAACACAACCCAATAATACTCAATACTATCAACACAACCCAATAATACTCAATACTATCAACACAACCCAATAATACTCAATACTATCAACACAACCCAATAATACTCAATACTACCAACATAACCCAACAGTGCAGAGCCAAACAAAAAGTGTCCAATGGTCAAAAACACAAGAAAAAGTGACACAGCAAGACACTTCATGAATACTTGATGAAACCCTCCCTGGAAAAGTCCTTAGAGGTCAGAGTCAGTACAACTATAGTTCCAGTTACGTTAAGTAACAGTTGTCTATAGGTTACAGTAGTCCTTGTCAAGCTACCGTTCTGATATAGTATGTATTCATTGTTAGAGCAGTGGTTCTGATATAGTATTTATTCATTGTTAGAGCAGTGGTTCTGATATAGTATTTATTCATTGTTAGAGCAGTGGTTCTGATATAGTATTTATTCATTGTTAGAGCAGTGGTTCTCATCCTTTTTACACCAAGCACCACCTCAGAAAATATCTCTCCAACACAAGTACCATCATAATAACTGGTGTTAAAATACAGGAGCGTAAAGACCTACCCCATCCTATTCAGCTGCACAGTTAACACAGGAGGATAAAGACCTACCCCATCCTATTCACTGCACAGTTAACACAGGAGGATAAAGACCTACCCCATCCTATTCACTGTACAGTTAACACAGGAGGATAAAGACCTACCCCATCCTATTCAGCTGCACAGTTAACACAGGAGGATAAATACCTACCCCATCCTATTCACTGTACAGTTAACACAGGAAGATAAAGACCTACCCCATCCTATTCACTGTACAGTTAACACAGGAGGATAACGACCTACCCCATCCTATTCAGCTGCACAGTTAACACAGGAGGATAAAGACCTACCCCATCCTATTCACTGTACAGTTAACACAGGAGGATAAAGACCTACCCCATCCTACTCACTGCACAGTTAACACAGGAAGATAAAGACCTACCCCATCCTACTCACTGCACAGTTAACACAGGAGGATAAAGACCTACCCCATCCTACTCAGATGCACAGTTAACACAGGAGGATAAAGACCTACCCCATCCTATTCAGCTGCACAGTTAACACAGGAGGACAATTTATTCCTTGAATTCATGGAGGTGTTTTAGTTTTTGTTGCATTCTTACTACCTCTGTGAACTTGCAGTGCAAACTGTGCTAGCAGCTTAGCCTACTGCAGTCTCAACAGCTCTGCTGCTGCTGTGAGACTCTGTCAGTCTGTCTAATCAGCTGCACAGCTGATGATGTTACTAATGTGATTACATGTTCTCAAATCTTCCATTAACAGCTACTAAAGTACATTGTTTATTTTTTGTACAAAATGTACACGCTACTTTTAGCTTTCATTTAAAGCCTAGGTGTGACCCATACTGTGTAGCCTATTATTGTACAAAGAATGTATAAATGACTGTTTAAATACCAAACCATAATGGAAACAAGCTCTTAGTAGAATGTATTAAATGACTGTTTAAATACCAGACCATAATGGAAACAAGCTCTTAGTAGAATGTATAAATGACTGTTTAAATACCAGACCATAATGGAAACAATCTCTTAGTAGAATGTATAAATGACTGTTTAAATACCAGACCATAATGGAAACAAGCTCTTAGTGCTTATTGTGTCATCCTTTTAACTTCTGTTAATAAAATATTCAATCAATCAAACGTTACAAGAGCTCTCTTCTCTCCTTGTATCTCGTCTATGTGTTGACAGGTTTCAGTTAAAACATGCAGATTGGTGTTGGTTACTATGTCACATACTGCATGTTGTCATTCTGATATGTTTTCATGTCAAGGACCCCCACATTAGGGGCTGTGGACTGGACCCCCATTTCAACATAGTGTGTTTGTGCCAGGGACCCCCAGAAGAGATTAGTACAGTAGGGGGCAGCATTTCTTTCCAGAGGGCCTTGCTGACTTGCCACCTTCATCAGTGGAATGCTGTAGTGATGTTTTCATATGATTGGAACTGGTTGGAATAACGTGTTCCTTCCACGCGCTACGTCCAACTGGGGAAGCTCTCCCCAGTCAGGTGGACAGAAGCGGCTTGCACACTCCTCATGCACTGAATGAAGCATAAGCTCAGTTCAGGGCTCTGCCCAGGTTGGCAGAGGGAGAGCAGAGCCCAGGATTACAGCTTAGGATATTGGCACTGGATGAAAAATGGGTTACAAAATCGTGGTTTGAAAATGATAGAAAATCAAATCATCAGAAGGACATGATGTCAGATGAACCTCTACTACTCACTGTATTAAACACATCCACTGGAAGAGGATTCATTTCTCTGCAGATCTGTTTTCATGGTTCACTTTACACACAAGCATGTAGGTGTCATATCTAGTCCAGGCCTGAAGGTGGTGCTAAAGGACAGGCCAAAACAAACACCACTGTAGATGATCGACTTGATTGATTGATTGATTGATTGATTGATTGATTGATTGATTGATTGATTGATTGAGTGATTGATTGATTGATTGATTGAAGACTTTATTAGAAGTTTGCATAGGAAAAGGTACAGTTTCATGACGGTACAGTTCACTGGTACAAGGTCTACTAAAAGGAGATCCATGAAAAGACTAAGCTTATTTCCACAGGAAACCATTTAAGTATCTCATATAACATTGAATGACAGACGAATAGAACACAGTACTATGCAGTAGATATGTAAAGAAAAAGAAATGATAGAACAAAAAAAGAAAACAGTAAGTCTAAACAAACAGTAAGTATACAAAGAAGGGGCAGGGGAGGGTAGGGTTGGGCTAGGTCAGTTTTTTTTACCAGTAGTTTTACCAGGCAATTTTAAAGGATGCTAGTGATCCACACTCCTTTATGGCCTTCGGTAAGGCTTTCCACATTTTGGTGGTATAGCAGAAAAACGAGTTTGACCCTTTGTTGATTTTGACTGTGGGTTGGAAGTGATCTGTAGCGCTGCCTCTGGTGTTGTAATTATGGACATCCTTAATGTTTATAAAGTATTTTGACAGGTACTAATGTTGAAGACATTCATGATTCCTGAGGACATGTTTTATTATTAGTTTATATATTTACACACAATCAGTGGTGGAAAGTAACTAAGTACATTTACTCAAGTAATGTACTGAAGTACAACTCTGAGGTACTTTTACTTTACTTGAGTATTTTCACAAGCTTTGATGTGACGTGCAAATCATATAAAACATAATTCTATGTGATGTACATAATTATATCATATAAAACATAATTCTATGTGACGTATAATTATATCATATAAAACATAATTCTATGTGTCGTACATAATTATATAATATAAAACATAATTCTATGTGTCGTACATAATTATATCATAAAAACATAATTCTATGTGACGTACATAATTATATCATACTAGAAGCTGGGCCGCCCTTTGGGCGGCCCAGCGTCTAGTCGGCGACCTGGCCAACTCGGAACAATGTAAATAGGGAATGAATGCCCCGCCCTTTAATGCAAACCCCATTATACCTGTTTTCATAGGACCCGTTTTGACCATCTGTCTGCCTGTGTCCATTTATGCCCATATATGGAGATATCTGTCTGTCTGTCGGCGTCCATTTTATGTCCATATATGGAGATCCCTGCAGTTATAGTCCTGGGTCCATTTTATGCCTATATATGGAGATAGCTGTCTATCTGCGTCCATTTTATGCCCATATATGGAGATCTCTGTATCTGTCTGTCTGTGTCCCTTTTATGCCCGTATATAGAGATCTTTGTTGCGACCGTAGGTCGCACTTACTACAGAAAGCTGCTCGAGGTGTCCGTCTGTCCGTCCGTCCGTCCGTCCGTCCGTCCGTCCGTCCGTCCGTCACACACGTCACACGTCACACTTTTGCCCTGCTCATATCTCCGCAACCGTTGCCCCGATCCATGCCAGATTTTGCACACACACTCCTTACCTGCCAAACTACAACCTCCAAGGACCCCCGGAGCTCCAGGGACCCCCAGCTCCCTCGGGGACCCCCAAGTGTAAAAAATTAGCACATGTGCAAAAAATACCAAATGACCACCCCAACGGGGCTGCTCACGGGGCATTCCCGGGGACCACCCACTCCTGGTGCTCCAGAACGGATGCAAAAGTGGTGGCGCCCCCAGTGGAGGACCCCCTGCCACTGCAGCTCACATAAAATGCCGTAACTCGGGCTAGGAGCGACCGGGAGAGCCGGGGCCGGTACCTATTCGTCCGCCTTGGCGGCGCGGAGACCCCACCCCTCATTTCTCACATGGCCCTCTAGCGCCACCATGAGCCCGATTCAGATTTTGCCCTAAAATCACGAAAATCACTACACAGTATGTCTACACTCATGTCATCAACATGGATCAGGAAGATTTTGGAAAAACACATTTTTGCTCTATTTGTGGAGATAAGTGACCTACGGTCGCTTATCTCCCGATTAGGGAGTCTTACTGGTGATTCTGCGTCCATTGTATGCCCATATATGCCATATATGGAGATATCTGTTTTTCTTTTTTTTTTTTTTCTTCGAATTTGAAATAGGGAATGAATGTCTTTGTCCACTTATGCCCATATATGAAGATCTCTGCACACACAGTACCGGTTTTGACCATCTGTCTGCCTGTGTCCATTTATGCCCATATATGGAGATATCTGTATCTGTCTGTCTGTCTGTCGGCGTCCATTTTATGTCCATATATGGAGATCACTGCAGTTATAGTTCTGGGTCCATTTTATGCCCATATATGGAGATATCTGTCTATCTGCGTCCATTTTATGCCCATATATGGAGTATCTGTCTGTGCCTCCAACTGTGTTGCAGACACAGTGCCGGTTCCCCCTTTAATGCAAACCTCATTATACCTGTTTGCCTGTGTCCATTTATGCCCATATATGGAGATATCTGTATCTGTCTGTCTGCGTCCATTTTATGCCCATATATGGAGATCTTTGACCATCTGTTTGCCTCTGTCCATTTATGTCCATATATGGAGATATCTGTATCTGTCTGTCTGCAATCCATTTTATGCCCATATATGGAGAACGCGCGTGCCCGTGGGACGAACGGTTCTCGAGATACGCGGATTACATACATACATACACACTCACAGAGATTTTTTGTTGACTCATGTGGCGTACGTGATGTCAGAGCCTTTTATGAAGTGATGTCACAATGAGTCAGAGCTTTCGCCGATTTCCTCCGGAACAGCCTGATGTCAACAATCAACCCCGCATAAGGAGATTCCGAACGTTTCGCGCCGGTTCGGGAAAACCGCGCGTCGGGTCGGGTCGAGACCCGGCACTGCACTCCGTGCCGCGGCGGGGAACGCGCGTGCCGAATCTGAAGCCGGTGGGACGAACGGTTCTCGAGATACGCGGATTACAGACACACCGACAGACACGCAGAGACTTCTCGCATTTATAGATAGATAAAACATAATTCTATGTGACGTACATAATTATATCATATAAAACATAATTCTATGTGACGTACATAATTATATCATATAGAATTATGTTTTATATGATAAAACATAATTTATCATATAAAATTTACCATAATTTACCATAATTATATCATATAAAACATAATTCTATGTGACGTACATAATTATATCATATAAAACATAATTCTATGTGACGTACATAATTATATCATATAAAACATAATTATTCTATGTGACGTACATAATTATATCATATAAAACATAATTCTATGTGACGTACATAATTATATCATATAAAACATAATTCTATGTGACGTACATAATTATATCATATAAAACATAATTCTATGTGATGTACATAACTATTAAGACACCTCAGGGTGACATGCATCTTGACTATCTGGCCAACCACAGTGTTTCTCTGACGATTCTAGTTGTTATCATTCTGGGGGGAGTTTGTTCATGTTTTTGTGAGGGTATCAACCCTAGGAGACACAGGGAAACATACAAACTCCACACAGAAAGGCCCTATCGCCAACCCCATCGAGGGTGTGAGCGATGGGGCCTAAACATGGAAATGTGGAGAACACTATATATGGAGATAGTCCAGTCCATCATGTCATAATGGGACTACCGTCATAGACAGTAGCCATTGTTAGGCCGGAGTCAATGGCTGTGTCTATGACGGTAGTTCCATATGACATATTGGACTAGACTATCTCCATATATAGTGTTATCCACATCTCCATGTTAGGACTAATATATGGGCATAAAAAGTATGTCATGTGACATCACTTCCTGTACAGACAGTCAGCCATTGACTCCGGATTAACAATGGCTACTGTCTATGACGGTAGTCCCATATGACATATTGGACTAGACTATCTCCATATATAGTGTTATCCACATCTCCATGTTTAGACAGCCAATGACTCCGGCCTAACAATGGCTACTTTCTATGACGGTAGTCCCATATGACATGATGGACTGGACTATCTCCATATATAGTGTTATCCACATTTCGTGTAGCCGCCCTGTACAGGAAGTGATGTCACAACTCGCTGACATCACACTGACATCACAGAGGATACGGAAGGACGGTCACGAGGATACGGAAGGAAGGAAGGAAGGAAGGAAGGAAGGACACTCAAGCGACACGATTCTTCAGAGTATATGCGACCTTCGGTCGCAACAATTATATCATATAAAACATAATTCTATGTGTCGTACATAAGTATATCATATAAAACATAATTCTATGTGACGTACATAATTATATCATATAAAACATAATTCTATGTGACGTACATAATTATATCATATAAAACATAATTCTATGTGATGTACATAATTATATCATATAAAACATAATTCTATGTGACGTACATAATTATATCATATAAAACATAATTCTATGTGACGTACATAATTATATCATATAAAACATAATTCTATGTGACGTACATCAATGTCTTCTTACAGTCTGAGACTAATATTTAATACTACAAATATCAATGACAATATTTACTCTAAAAGTAAATCTTGTTGCGTGTTTTAATAAAACGATACGAGATAGATATCTTATCTTTAACTAGAAATACTGTTCCTTCGAAACAGTGTGGGCTCGCTTCCAACCAAAAAAATAATAGTAAAAAGTGTCAAGGTCCCAGGCAATGCTCTCTTTCATTTTACTGATGTAAAATGGTAATGGAAATACAATGTAGACAAGCAGTGTTATTACATGAACTTAACGTTATGGACAATTAAATCAAAATAAAATTAAAACATAATGTGGACGGTACCTTATGGTACTTTCTTTACCTTACTGTACTGTACTTTACTGTACACTACTGTATCTTGCTGTACCGTACTGTACTGTACTGTACTGTACTGTACCTTACTGTACTGTACTTATACTGTACTGTACTGTATCATACCTTACTGTACCATACCGTATTGTACCGTACCGTATTGTACCGTACCTTACTGTACTTTACCTTACGGTACTTTACTGTACTGTACCTTACTGTCCCGTACTGTACATTACTGTACTTTACTGAAACGTACTGTACCTTGCTGTACTGTACTGTACAGTACCTTACAGTATTGTACTGTACCTTACTGTACTGTACTTTACTGTACACTACTGTATCTTGCTGTACCTTACTGTACTGTTCTGTACTGTACTCTGCTGTACGTTACTGTACTTTACTGTACACTACTGTACTGTACCTTACAGTACTGTACTTTACTGTACTCTGCTGTACCTTACTGTACTTTACTGTACTCTACTGTAACTTACTGTACCTTACTGTACTGTACTTTACTCTACTGTACTGTACCTTACTGTACTTTACTGTACTCTAATGTACCTTACTGTACTGTACCTTACTGTACTGTACTCTACTGTACCTTACTGTACTGTACCTTACTGTACTATACTGTACTGTACTCTACTGTTCCGTACTGTACCTTACTGTACTCTACTGTACCTTACTATACTGTACTTTACTGTACTCGACTGTACCTTACTGTACTCTACTGTACTTTACTGTACTCTACTGTACTTTACTGTACTCTACTGTACCTTACTGTACTGTATTGTACTTTACTGTACCTTACTGTACTGTACTCTACTGTACCTTACTGTAGTGTACTGTACCTTTCTGTGCCTTACTGTACTTTACTGTACTCTACTGAACCTTACTGTACTTTTACTGTACTCTACTGAACCTTACTGTACTGTACATATTCTATGTGTTCTAGATCTACATTTTTGATTCTGTGTTTGAGAACCAGCAACTGTCAAATGCAATTGTAGTGGAGTATATTGAGTGCATATACTGTAGGCTAACAATCCCAGATCACATCTGTCCTCCACTATGTCTATAACCAAGGTGTTCTTCTATGTGGCCACTCCAGACTGAGGAGTGGAGCATGGCTTTTATTGTGTTTGTGGATCTGACTTGGAAATGCATTGGTTTTGATATCTCCCTGACAACCAACAACAACCACTAATATGGCTGACTGTCCCTGCGGGCTCTAGGATATATGGCTATGGGATTTACATCCCATCGCTGGGATCCTAAAACTTGATTCTTTTTAAATTAAGTTAAATTTCTCTAAAACTACAAAACATTTCAAAATGAAAAATACAAGCACACGTGTCCACAGTAAGCTGAACACACAACCATTTGAATGGTGTTGAAAGGTGTAAGTGTGTAGGAGTTGAATCGCGCCAAAGTTTTGAGGAGATACTGACTGACTATAAATAATGAAGATAACATACGTGTGCTCGCCTTCCAGGCGAGCCCACAATTATTGTTAAAGGACAACTTTTTTCATATTTTAGATTGTAATTAGAGAAAATAAAAGATTTGTTTTAGCAAGTTTTTGATTTCAGTGGGTGGGGGCATGCGTACAAGTGGAAAATATGTCTCTTTAGATACAATAAGCCCATTCCCAAGATGCACCACAATCTTTCATTACATGATGTGACTTATGTTACTGTAAATACTGATAGGCTAAAGAAACCCACCCACTGAAATCAAAATGGCTAAAACAATAGAAATCAGTAAATGAAAACATTTTAACACTCATCTTTTCTTTTCTCTAATTACAATCTAAAATGTAAAAATATGAACCCTTGTTGTAAAAAACAAAAACAAAGTTGTCCTTTAATATATGGTTGTTGCCAGGCAGAAACCTCATATCTCTACATTTAAACTTTTTGTTTCTTTGTGGAAAAAATAAAGCTCTACTTCTACATACACAACTAGTGAGCTTGCCTTGTAGATCTGCTATTTTCACTATTTCTTAAAATGATAAAAAAGGAAAGGTTTTGGACATAACAAGGTTTCCACCTGACAAGATCAATATAATTAAATCTTTAAACATCTTATACAATATCAAAATGTATGCCTTTTCGTTTTTTAAATATGAAAAGATATGTCATGGGTACACACGAATATTTATTTTATAATTATGTATTTCATTCAGTGCTGTTGTACAGTAAATGCACTGTTTATTCATTATAAAACATTAAACAGCTGTTGTACAGTAAATGAGCTGCTTATTCATTATAAAACATTAATAATTCCATGATGTTCAACATGGAGTTGAGGAATGAAGGCACAAATGTTGGTTCTGTTCTGACAAAGTAAACCTGAGTTGTGTCTCCAGCATCACATCTCTCTGCATCTTCAGGAATCACTTATTGTATTTGTACAATATATGTACATTGGTAGCACTTTACAATAATGACCTGTTATAAATCATTTATAAACATTTATAAGCAGTTTATAGATGAGTAATAAACATGAACAAACTGTTTATTGACATTTGTAAATGTTTAACTAAACATTTATAACTGTTTTAAACATCATTTACATGTTATTAGTAAGGTATTAGTAAGTAGTAAACTAATCATGAATAAACCATTTATATACATTTGTAAATGCTTACTAAATCATTTATAACCAATGCTAAAATTCACATAATGTGTAGGTAGGAATGCATTTACAAATGTCTGTTAAGGTGACCTCCATGTGTTGTTCATGTTTAATATACGCTTTGTAGATGTTATCAAGAGCCCTAATGTAAAGTGAAGACTATTCATTAAGTTACTATACAAACCTCCACCGGATGTCCGTCACGTCACGTCACGTCACGTCACGTCACGTCACGTCACGTCACGTCACGCCACACTTTTGGCCCTACTCTTATCTCTGGAACCGTTGCCCCTATCCATGCCAAACTTTGCACACACTCCTTGGCTGCCAAACCACAACCTCCACCCCTGATTTCTCACATGCCCCTCTTCTAGCGCCACCATGAGGTTGCTTATCTCCTTACTGGTTATTTATATCTGTCTGTTAATGTGGCCTCCTTGTTTGTTCATGGTTATGCTTTGTAAAACATTCCTTAAATATCTATAAATCATTAGTAGATGTTATCAAGAGCCCTAATGTAAAGTGAAGACTATTCATTATTTACAACTGTCTGTTAATGTGGCCTCCATGTTTGTTCATGTTTAGCAGTTTGGCAAGTTTGGCATGGATAGGGGAAACGGTGCCGGAGATAAGAGTAGGGCCAAAAGTGTGACGTGACGTGACGTGACGGACAGACTGACGGAGGGACTGACAGACAGCCGGGGGAGGTTTTCATAGTAACTTGCAACCTGATGGTCGCAATGAATAGTCTTCACTTTACATTAGGGCTCTTGATAACATCTACAAAGCGTATATTAAACATGAACAACACATGGAGGTCACCTTAACAGACATTTGTAAATGCATTCCTACCTACACATTATGTGAATTTTAGCATTGGTTATAAATGATTTAGTAAGCATTTACAAATGTATATAAATGGTTTATTCATGATTAGTTTACTACTTACTAATACCTTACTAATAACATGTAAATGATGTTTAAAACAGTTATAAATGTTTAGTTAAACATTTACAAATGTCAATAAACAGTTTGTTCATGTTTATTACTCATCTATAAACTGCTTATAAATGTTTATAAATGATTTATAACAGGTCATTATTGTAAAGTGCTACCTGTACATTTTTATAACTCATAAAGAATGCAAATATTTAAAAAAACAAAACAATACATAATGAAAATAAAAAAATCATATGGAAAACAACAGTGGTTGTATTTGGTCCCTGTGGAGGTCACTGCTTTTTACAAACTAACTTTACAAAGATTGGACTTTGTTCCCACAAAGAACAACGCGAGAGGTTTTGGAAACTTTCTCCAGCATCACATCTCTCAGCATCTTCAGGAATCACTTATTGTACCTTCATACAGAATGTGTAGAACATTGTACAGGAATCACTTATTGTACCTTCATACAGAATGTGTAGAACATTGTACAGGAATCACTTATTGTACCTTCATACAGAATGTGTAGAACATTGTACAAATAAAGGAAGAGAACTACTGTACTGCTGGCAGCAGGAACGGAAGATCTGCCTGCAAGTTCAATGTTATTGATTTATTACCTTGCTATTGTAAAGGTCTTTACACACCAGCCCAGGGGCGAATTATTATTATTTTTTAAACCTTGCGGCTGTTTATTTATTCACTCTTGTGTCGGATTTTGCAGACATTAGCTGGTGAACTCCTCTCTCTCTCAGTATCAAAGCAAGCTCACTCTATTCAATTTAAAGAGGTGCTGTGATGTGATGATGGTTTGTGTGATGTCAGCCCGAAACAATTCACACCACAGATAACTTTATACAATTTGACACATATGCATATTCGTCGCGGTAGGTGTATCTTATTCGCCGGTGTGTAATGATCTTAAGTCACTCTGGAAGAGCGTCTGCTAAATGCCAACAAGACTAAACCAGTGGTTTTCAACCAGTGGTCCAGGGACCACCAGTGGTCCTTGAGGGGGTTCCAGGTGGTCCCCAGCAAAATGATGGAGAGTTGGTAACCAAATGGACCCTTATAGATCACTTACATTTACCTCCCTTCATTTTACACTCTCTAGAGTTAAAGTATTGTTAAACATCTGAATAACTCAATTTACCAGAAGTCAACACAATTATAGAATGTAGAAAAAATGTTATTTTGATCAAGGTTTGCCTGTTATCTCTCTTATGGAACCAACATCAATACAGCATGGAATTGTGGACAAAATCTTAAGTTCATTTTGGATCTGAGAGGCTAAATGTCATCAAATGGTGGACTGTGGCTAAAATGCTGAATAGATAATGGACCTTGATATGAAAAGGGTTGAAAACCACTGGATTAAAGTATTGGTATTTAATAATGAGGACAGAAGCTTTGCCTCTGCCGACGGGCTCGAGGCAGAAACTTCAAATATCCGGGGTTCTGATCTGTAGACTGCGGCGCGACACTGCCGAGCTGGAGACCCTGATACTAGACAGGAGGATGTGTGGAGAGTCCTGGGTTGGTCTTGGCTATAGTCTGAAAGCTCACATTGTGGTATTATTGCATTAATGAACCCTAGCATCCCTGCGAGCTCACAGTGCTTCTTAAGGGGACTGAAGGGAGAGTTCAGCCGCAGCACCAGCCAAGCTAGAAACATCAGCAATTGTGTGCTTTGAGAAATAATCTTCTAGGGTGCACCGTGTGTTCCAGTGTTGGTCCAGGGTAAACTTGTAGACACACAGGAGGAGACCAGGAAACATCTCCATCTGGTGGATGTTAGCAGCAGCCACAGCACTGTAAACACACAAAGCAGTGATCACTGAATGTTATGATGAACACACTGACATCTATCTAACTGCTGCTTTATCCCAGACTCTTCTCCCTTCCCTAAAACACCCTGGACGACGCTCCACACGTCCCAGACTCTTCTCCCTTCCCTAAAACACCCTGGATGACGCTCCACGCGTCCCAGACTCTTCTCCCTTCCCTAAAACACCCTGGACGACGCTCCACACATACTTATCTATCAATTTATGCCAGGATATCAGGATATCATGAGCATATATCTTGAGTCACTCGTTCTCATGCTTCTTAACACAATAACTGCCGGGCGCCGCTAGGTGCCGCTAGAGTGCCAGCCATTCTCCCGTAGGCATTCACTATCACATCCGGGTCGCCAGCCTGAACTGGCTTGGCTTTTCACTCGAATGAGTGCTATGCTAGCGAGCCGGAGGAAGTTAGCTATCAGTTAGCAATCGACTATATAATTTTTTAGAAGAGCGATCTAAAGTTATTCAGCCGCCAAAATAACTTGTCTGCTGGCCTCGGAACACAATCCGGAGAAAATCCGCTGTAAAGATGTGTTTTTCTATTGGAGTGGGCGGCGTGGCGCTGCCTTTTCTTCCCATTACGGGCTGTGTAAACAGAATCGCGGCCTTGTGCTAGGATGCTAAATTAGACCGGGGCTTCGTTGATGCCTCCGATTATTTAATTCATTTTACTAAATGAACCGAAAAATGTCGGTTCTTGTAATCCTTAATACGTCTTGCTGAAACAGCGTTTTTTTGGGGGGGCTCTAAACTTTTTTCTAAACCATTTTCAATGGAATAAATCATCGGGACAAGTAGAATGGCTCGTTGGGAAGCGGTGGAGGAGCCAGGACCACCCACGTCGCTACTAGCAGCTCAGGGTAAGCGAAATAGATTAAAAAATTAGTATTGGAATGGAAAAAAGAACCGATATTATTCGGTTTTCGCACAGAAAGAGTTAATTTGTTTTTCTTGACCAAAAAGGTTATGAATGTAACGTAGTTTAGCAGGTTATAAGATGCTAGATTTAGGGTTTACCTGGTATCTTCTGCATTGTATAAGATTATTGGCCTTGCTTATTGTAAGTTGCTCTGGATAAGAGCATCCTCTAAATGCTATAACTTGTAATCATTGACAAGCTTCAATACAAGATGATCATCATTTATGCAAATCTGAACCAACTTCTCTAGTGTTGTCTCTCTTGATTGTTACCACGACCTTTGAACTTTGCTTTTTGGATCCACACCCAGAGAAGTGATCGTACTTTAGAATAAAGAATAAAAATAGAAAATATAATTTGACTTGAGAATGCATTTTAACACTTGGGGAGCCAAACTCGTTCAGGGACGAGTTAAGGCCACTAGGTGTCCCCCTGCCACAGGAAGTTATCTCGTTCACAGACGAGGCAACAAACAGTTAACTTTTTGAGCCTGCAGCTGCCCTTTGAATGACCTGAGTCATTACGTCACCCAGTCAGTGCAGGCAGCCCCTCTAGGGAAGACATCACGGAAGGACTTAACATTGCTTTAGATTCTACTTTGAAACATAAGAACGGCTTTATCTAAGAATGAAGTGAAAACAGCCCCATGGAAGCAGAGAGCTGATTGTTTTCACGGCGACACTTTACCGCGATTTTACCGCGATTTTTGGATTTTAGTTTCGCGAGCGTTTGTAAACAAATGGATTATCCTCCTCAATCTTCTCTGGACACGCACGTGCACACGCACGAAGCTTGCGAGGCACGTCAAAACAAAGCGTAAGTCAATGGTGGCAGCAGCAACAGCTATAAATGTTATAAACCTTAGCAGCCCACGTGTTAAGGCCTACACTCTGTGTTTTGTTTTGTTTAAATCAAATTCAACTTACTGGTGCTGCTGCAGATTGCGTGTGAAGCGCAGCAGTCCAAACCCATCATCTTGGTAGGGATGCTTCTTCCTCCTTTTCACCATCTCCTCAAACACCTCCTGTGGCAACTGGAAAAAAAAGAAAAACACACAACTTAACGATTAGACAGACTTGTTGTCTACTGCAGTGTTTCTCAAACGGGGATACGGGGTACGCGAAGGTACTGAAGGGGGTACTCGAGGAAATGCCCCCCAAAAAGAAAAATAGACGCATAAATCATGATTAATATTATTCATAGTTTATTACCTACAATTGAACTAGAAGGGGAAAGAAAACAATGAAAACATTTACTGCTATGTTTAATGATGACACTTGTGATCCTGACAGTTGCTAACCCAAATGACATGGTACCAGGCACCTGGGATGTGTTTGAATGTTGTTTGAATGTAAGTTATTGATATGACAACTGGACTGAAATGTTATGGCCACAGTGTTGAAATTAAATCTGCTCAGGGGGCAATGTTTGAAACTCACTCCCTTTCTTATTTTTTGTGACGTTATATTCTTGAAAATTATTGCGACCGTCAGGGAGCAGTTTACTATGAAAACCTCCACCGGCCGTCCGTCCGTCCGTCCGTCCGTCCGTCCGTCCGTCCGTCCGTCCGTCCGTCCGTCACGTTTTGTGACCATCAACAAACGTCACACCTTTGTTGATGTTTAAATCGAAGAGTCTTGGTCAAATACTTCTGTTGGTTTCTGCACTGATCATTTATACAATTCAGCTGTGTTTGCTCGTGTCATCATGATGAGGTCATAAATCAGCCATGCCCAAATATAGATTTTACGGGTTTACATGCTTACTCAGTTATTCGTTATGTGAAAGTCCTATGACGTCTATGATATCTGACATCATCATACATACATTCCCTTTTATGCCCATAAATGGAGATCCCCTCTGTAGAACCAGCCACTGACATCACTGTAATGTCAGGGGAACCAAATCCCTTTTATGCCCATATATGGAGATCCCTGTGATGCCAGGGGAACCAAATCCCTTTTATGCCCATATATGGAGATATGGAGATCCCCGTGTTGCCAGGGTAACCAAATCCATTTTATGCCCATATATGGAGATCCCTGTGATGCCAGGGGAACCAAATCCCTTTTACGCCCATATATGGAGATCCCTTATGTCATCAATATTAAGCCCATATCTGTGAATATCTTTGGGTACCAGATGTCTCCATATATGGTTAAATGGTCCGATATACATCACTGGCCAGAAGACCAAGAAATGGTGCAACCTCGCCCTTTGCTTTTCTCCCTTAGGCATCTTACTGGTAGGTAGTTTAATGAGGAATGCAGTATGGTGGTAGGTAGGTAGTTATGGCCTTTGATGTAAGATTTTCACTTTCTAGGATAACTATATTTGCTATTCCCAGATGATGCCCTTTTAGGGTACCCCTCATGCCCATATATGGAGATCCCCAGGCTTTACTAATTAACATAAGTTTTATGCCCATATATGGAGATCATTGTCCCAATGTCATCAGATATATGGGCATAAATGGACACAGGCAAACTAGATGGGCTGTATGGATATCCAGATGTGTGATGTAAGTGTTTTATTCCAAATGTGGCACCCCACAGACATATTTCCAGAAACAAAATCCCTTTCATGCCCATATATGGAGATTTCTGATGTCATCAATCCCAGGCCCTGTAAAAAACATGGTTGCTATGGTAAACAGTTGGTTGCTAGGGTAAACAGTTGGTTGCTAGGGTAAGAAAACATGGTTGCTATGGTAAACAATTGGTTGCTAGGGTAAACAGTTGGTTGCTAGGGTAAAAAAAAACATGGTTGCTGTGGTAAAAAGTTGGTTGCTAGGGTAAACAGTTGGTTGCTAAGGTAAAAAACATGGTTGCTATGGTAAACAGTTGGTTAGTAGGGTAAACCTTCAATGATTTATTTTTGACATCTTGTTGTTACTAATCTGTCGGTAGATAATGCCGGTCTTATATAAGGGTCATTTGTGTACGGTGTGATGTCATACTGATGTCAGCAGTGTGACAGGAGATAAGCGACCAACGGTCGCTTATCTCCCGATTAGGGAGTCTTACTGGTTGCGACCGTAAGGTCGCAGTTTAGTTGCGACCGTCAGGGAGCAGTTTACTATGAAAACCTCCACCGGCCGTCCGTCCGTCCGTCCGTCCGTCACACCTTTGTGACCATCAACAAACGTCACACCTTTGTTGATGTTTAAATCGAAGAGTCTTGGTCAAATACTTCTGTTGGTTTCTGCACTGATCATTTATACAATTCAGCTGTGTTTGCTCGTGTCATCATGATGAGGTCATAAATCAGCCATGCCCAAATATAGATTTTACGGGTTTACATGCTTACTCAGTTATTCGTTATGTGAAAGTCCTATGACGTCTATGATATCTGACATCATCATACATACATTCCCTTTTATGCCCATAAATGGAGATCCCCTCTGTAGAACCAGCCACTGACATCACTGTAATGTCAGGGGAACCAAATCCCTTTTATGCCCATATATGGAGATTCCTGTGATGCCAGGGGAACCAAATCCCTTTTATGCCCATATATGGAGATATGGAGATCCCCGTGTTGCCAGGGTAACCAAATCCATTTTATGCCCATATATGGAGATCCCTGTGATGCCAGGGGAACCAAATCCCTTTTACGCCCATATATGGAGATCCCTTATGTCATCAATATTAAGCCCATATCTGTGAATATCTTTGGGTACCAGATGTCTCCATATATGGTTAAATGGTCCGATATACATCACTGGCCAGAAGACCAAGAAATGGTGCAACCTCGCCCTTTGCTTTTCTCCCTATAGGCATCTTACTGGTAGGTAGTTTAATGAGGAATGCAGTATGGTGGTAGGTAGGTAGTTATGGCCTTTGATGTAAGATTTTCACTTTCTAGGATAACTATATTTGCTATTCCCAGATGATGCCCTTTTAGGGTACCCCTCATGCCCATATATGGAGATCCCCAGGCTTTACTAATTAACATAAGTTTTATGCCCATATATGGAGATCATTGTCCCAATGTCATCAGATATATGGGCATAAATGGACACAGGCAAACTAGATGGGCTGTATGGATATCCAGATGTGTGATGTAAGTGTTTTATTCCAAATGTGGCACCCCACAGACATATTTCCAGAAACAAAATCCCTTTCATGCCCATATATGGAGATTTCTGATGTCATCAATCCCAGGCCCTGTAAAAAACATGGTTGCTATGGTATGAGCAACTTATGTCTCCATATATGGAGATTCAACTTCAATGAGTAACCATGGCAAACTGTCAACTGCCCGTATGTCTTGATAATTGGTAAAACAAACTTTTGGCCTATTTGTGGAGATAAGCGACCAACGGTCGCTTATCTCCCGATTAGGGAGTCTTACTGGTATGAAAACCTCCACCGGCCGTCCGTCCGTCCGTCCGTCCGTCCGTCCGTCCGTCCGTCCGTCCGTCCGTCACACCTTTGCCCTGCTCAATGTATACGTGTAACGCCTGATACTGAGGTGATGTGTCACTGTGACATCACAGATACTGAGGTGATGTGTCACTGTGACATCACAGGTGAGATCGCAGTGATGTCAGATACTCAGAGCAGGGATCTCCATATTTAGGCATAAACAGGTGACATCACAGTGATGTCAGATACTCAGAGCAGGTATCTCCATATATGGGCATAAAATGGATTCTGTTAGGGATCTCCATACTGTATATGGGCATAAAAGGGATTAGTGATGTCAGATACTCAGAGCAGGGATCTCCATATATGGGCATAAAAGGGATTCAGATGGAGATTCAACTTCAATGAGTAACAATGGCAAACTGTCAACTGCCCGTATGTCTTGATAATTGGTAAAACAAACTTTTGGCCTATTTGTGGCTTATCATATCCAACCATCTTAACCCTTAAGTTCTGTTCAGATTCACTACACCTTCGTTCTGTTCGGGTCATTTTGACCCGGTGGATATTTGGTTTAAAAAAAACAACACTAATATAAATGTTAACTTAACAAATCATCATGATACATTGACTTTGACTCCATACCAAACAATTCATATGATATATTTGGTAAATGTTTGCATTTCTGCTTTGCTATATCACATTAAACACTGAAAGAGCTAGGCGTTTTTACTGATTTAGCTGAAATCCATGTAAAAAAAACTACTTCATTTAATACTGGGCAATATTGCTCATGCTTATAGGAAGGGGGGAGGGTTCAGAATGGGGCTTCGGAAGGGGGGTGTTAGAAGTGGGGGTGACTGTGTGTCTGTGTTTTGGCATAATACTGTGTATTTCTGTGCTTCCGGGTCAAAATGACCCGAACAGCACTTAAGGTTCAAAAAATATGAGGGGGGTGTAGCATGGGTGTAGTGCAAAAATATTTTTTGTACATGTTCATCTCAGAAGAATCTTTAAGGCCAGTGAGTTTCAGGTGGAAACATTTTTAACTTCTACCTCTTTTTTCCAAATGAAAATGTAAAACGGGTCAAAATGACCCGAACAGCACTTAAGGGTTAAGATACTCAGCTAGTGGGGAATGCTCTCTTCCCTGGTGAGAATTGCCCCTTTATATAGGGCTTGTTTGTGTATTGTATGACATCACGCCACATCATCAGCTGTGGACTCTGTGATGTCATCGTATCTCCATATATGGCCATCTCCGTATATGGAGATATAAGTCGTCCATGCCCAGGTATGGGCTGGTGAGGTCAGACTTTGTGTGATGGGTAGGTTATCTCCATATATGGAGATTCAACATTCCAGGTGTAACTATGGCTGCCCGTATGACGTGAGAGGTGGAGGCTGTGATATTTGTGGAGATAAGCGACCAACGGTCGCTTATCTCCCGATTAGGGAGTCTTACTGGTGGTTATCATAGCATCATATACCAGTAGTTGTTTTAATTGCAGTTTTAGGAAAATGTTGTCGGGTAAAGGGGGTTCTTACTTGGATTCAAGAACAGGGAAAGGGGACGTACTCAAGCCAAAAGGATTGAGAAACACTGGTCTAATGGATGCACAAACATAGCCTAGGCTAGTAATCTAGACTCCTCCTGCCTTTGAGTCTGGTTTACGAGGCTTGCACAGACACACCTGAACATGATTCAGTCTAATGGACACATAGACGGTTAACCATGAACATGATTTAGTCACCTGGCCTTTAATTGTGTCTTGCCATGTGCTGAACTGTCCCTCCTCAGCACACTGGTTCCACACCACCATGAGTTTCTCGTGCTCAGGGTTGTCATAGTGCTTGTCGATTTCCCGTTCATTTGCAACCTTTTCCAGGAAATCAACTCTCCTGGAAGAATTTACAAAACAAAAAATGATTGCACCAAAGACCATAATTCTTAAAACACGTTGGTAGAAGCCTTACTGTTTGATCGAAATATTTACTTTAAAACTGGCGTCCATATTTTGGGCATTATAGGCACAAGGGTCCCTATTTTCGTCCATGCATTGAAATTACATTTTAAAATACTTCAAATAGCCGATCTACAATCTCACAAAGTGTCGATGCAGATCGCTAGTTAAACTAGGGATAAGGCATGGACAAAAATATAGCTGATGTGGCAAAATTAGCCAAATTAGCTGATCTACAAGCTGACGACATGTCGCAATTAATGTGACCTGCGTTGTGATCTCCTAGATCTACTATTCTATTTGGCACTGTTGAAACTAGGGCTTAAGAGGTGAAAATGAGCTGTAGTTGTGATTAAGCCATGATATTAAGTACACATTGATTAAAACTACTATACAACTATTACTTCAGTATGTGTCATGGAAAATATTTGCTTGCTTCTAGTACCTTTTGTTGTCCCAGAAGTAAGGATGAGCCAAGCATTCCTCCACTCTAGGTCTTTTCTTTGGGTCTTCATTGATCATCCTCTCGATGAGATCCTTGGCAAGGACATCCGTAACATGATCCAGATTGTACTTTCCATCCAGAATGTTGCCTTCACATCTAGCTGAGGTACCAAATGGATGGTGTCCTCTGGACAGGATGTAATATAACAACATCCCAGCCACCTTTAGAATGAACATCAACATTTAGTAACAGTAGCCTAGGTGTTGTTTTCATTGATTAAAATGTTCTCATGTAGAATAAGAACAAACCTGGATGTCAGCACTTCTTTTATACGGTACAAGTTCATCACCACCGTCTTCATTAATGGTCTCCTTCGCCATCCAGCATTTTGTTCCTGCACTGCTTGTTGAATATGTTGTTTGTCCTCTGGGCAGCCGTCTGCTTATTCCAAAATCTGCCAATCTGACCTTCCTGGTAACATCTGCAGGGTAGATTTGGTACATAAATATAAAAAATATATATGTTTAAAGTACAAAAATACATTAGGTGCTTTTAGTTTTTCTTCTTTGATATGACTATGACCCAGTCGTAGAGTTCCCAGGTTCTGAAACGTGTCCCACCGCATAAAATTGTCTTTCGACAATGGAGTGTCGGCAGGATAGCGCCTCACCCCACGGAGGTTAGGGTTTGGGTTGGGTTTGGTTGTCAAAAAGATGACATGTAGAAACAGCGACACGCTCCTGACATCGTCGCTAAGGGGTCCCTGCTTCATCTCTCTCTCAGCTAAGGGGTCAATGCTTCGTCTCTCTCTCAGCTAAGGGGTCAATGCTTCATCTCTCTCTCAGCTAAGGGGTCCCTGCTTCATCTCTCTCTCAGCTAAGGGGTCCCTGCTTCATCTCTCTCTCAGCTAAGGGGTCCCTGCTTCATCCCTCTCTCAGCTAAGGGGTCCCTGCTTCATCTCTCTCAGCTAAGGGGTCCCTGCTTCATCCCTCTCTCAGCTAAGGGGTCAATGCTTCATCTCGAATATCAAAGGCTTTCCTAATATCACACAGCCTTAGTGCTGACATATTTTGTCAACTACTGCTGCTCATGCAGAGAAACCTAAAGTTCAGATTAAAATATTTATCAAATATCAAGTTTGGGTCATTGTCAATATTTACATCAAGGCAAACTTAGGGTATGGAAATGAACACAACTATCATCAGCATAATAAGGCTATGTATTAATACCACGCTATACAAAGAAAAAATATGGTGCTACCTAATTTCTGGTAATGAAAAGGTAGGTGGCACCGGTGCTACCTGTGAAAAAGTTAGTCTGGAGCCCTGTCTAGAGCAGACCACAGCTAAATTCTTTCTTCGCTGGTGGAAGTTATTTAGCCAAGTTGAGCTGCAATCTGTGATTCCTGATGACGTAGCAGTGTGTTTCCTTCTGTAAATAGTAGATTTACAACGTGTCGCAACTGTGAGCTTGTAGATGTGCTATTTTGGTTTGATTTAAAGGAGCTATAGTCAACTTTTTCATTGTAGGTGTACATCCTAGTCTACAGACTAGGATGTAAACAAAGTACGGGCCCTGTAAATGTAAACAAAGGGCCAAAATGATTATTTTATCATTATTTTACGCTTTTTGTGGTCATTTTTTAATTGAAACACATATATGAAGCTTATTTTTTTATAAAATATTTTCGAAACATTATTTTTATTTTAGCATCCGTTTTTCAAGAAAAAGTTGACTATAGCTCCTTTAAATTTCAATAACAATCTCAAACCTTTACTAAGGTAATCTACATTTGAGGACTAATGTGAGTAATTTAGGACATTTATAACTTTCACTCTTTTTCACAATGATCCAAAATAATCTTTGATTTTAATGCCACCGTTTTTCTTTTTTCTTTTTTTTTTTTTTAACCTGTGATAATGATGAAAGCTAAATAAACATAAAATATAAAACTTACCAATGAAGACATTCTGGGGCTTGATATCCCGGTGGAGAATTGGAGTAGGCTTATCCTGGGGGCTATCTGAAGTAGGCCTATAATGATGGAGTATCTTTAAGCTGGTGAGTACCTGTTGCGCAATCTCCCGTTCAGAAAGATGGCCTCCAGGAAATTCAATTCCTTTCTTAATGTATTCTTCCAGGGTGTATTCACATAACTGAAGAACAAGGTATCCAAAGTGCTCATCTTCTACAAAGTCCACATATCGTACAATGGAAGGATCATCAAGCTCTGGAAGACGTAAAAAGTATTTCTCGTTCTTCAGCACTCCATAGTTTTTTTTAGTCATTCTCTTCACTGCGACTTCAGTGCCGTCATCTCTTAACCCCAAGAAGACCTCAGTTCCATCACTTCCACCTGCTATGAGGAATTCATCATCTTTCCCCATCACAACATTCCCAACTCTGACAACTTTGTCATCCTGAGTGTTTGCAAGCTTCTCTAACTGTTGACTCCACCTTTTACTGGTTCTGTGCCATTCTCGTGGTAGTTTTGATGGGGCGGGAGGCTGAGAGGAGGCTCCACCATCATCCTCTACAAAGTCCACATATCGTACAATGGAAGGATCATCAAGCTCTAGAAGACGTAAAAAGTCTTTCTCGTTCTTCAGCACTTCATAGTTTTCTTTAGTCATTCTCTTCACTGCAACTTCAGTGCCGTCCTCTTTTAACGCCAAGATGACCCGAGTGTCACCACTTCCCTCTGCTATGCGGAATTCAGCATCTTTCCCCATCACAATATTCCCAACTTTGACAACTTTGTCATCCTCATGAGGGTTTGCAAGCTTCTTTAACTTTTGACTCCACCTTTTACTGTTTTTTACCCGTTCTCGTGGTAGTTTTGATGGGGCGGGAGGCTGAGAGGATGCTCCACCATCAGAGCTAGAAGCTCCACTGTCCTGAGGAGGTCTGGACGTCGGCCAGAACTTCTTCAGGGTGAGCCGTTTGTCCCAGCCTTGGTTCAGGGTAAACTTGTAGACACAGTGGAACAGACCAGGAAACATCTCCATCAGGTTGATGTTAGCAGCAGCCGCAGCACTGTAAACACACCAAGCAGTGATCAGTGAATGTTATGATAAACACCTTTAGGGCGTCTTACTGGTATGAGATTAACTCTGTGGAGGATGATGTGATGTAAAACCTGGTGATGCTGATGATGATGATGATGATGATGATGAGTGTGTGTGTGTGTGTGTGTGTGTGTGTGTGTGTGTGTGTGTGTGTGTGTGTGTGTGTGTGTGTGTGTGTGTGTGTGCGTGTGCAGATAATGACCATTTTTTATGGGGAAAAATAATAATAATTATTATTATTACTATTATTATTACCCTTATAATGTTCTTTGAATGTGCCCTTGACTAATTTCAAACAAACAACCTTGGGCCACACCTTAGACTTGTGTGTAGACACATGGAAATGATCACACATTAGAGCAAAAATACAACTTTGTGTTATTTCATATTCAAATTTAACTCACTGTTTCGCATAGAGATTGTGTATGAAAAGCAGCAATCCAAATCCATGCTCAGAGTATCCTGTCTTCTCTCTCATTCTCTCTATCTTATGGAACACCTTGGTTGGCAGCTAGAAAAACACAACTTAAACATTACATGAACTGCTCTAGAAAAACACACAACTTAAACATTACATGAACTGCTCTAGAAAAACACACAACTTAAACATTACATGAACTGCTCTAGAAAAACACACAACTTAAACATTACATGAACTGCTCTAGAAAAACACACAACTTAAACATTACATGAACTGGTCTCCATATAGGTTTGTAGATCAGATGATTAGCTTGATTTCCAACACTGTTTTCTCACTCAACAGTAAACACACCAACATACAGTATACAGTAAAGGCCCCCCTATCAGAGTACAGTCATCACCGCGGTGTAGTTTTCTAGTTATCATGTAAAAATGTATTACAAAGCCTAGGTGATAGCTAGGAAACTACACCGGGGTGATGACTTATGGGAGCGCTTCGCTGTTACTACATGTCATCTGTTCGACACCCAACTCTAACCCTTACTCTAAACCTAACCTCCGTGGGGTGAGTCGCTAACCCTCCCGACGCTCCTTTGTCGAAATGATGACACGATTTCTCATTGTGTTTTTCCATGCATTAAACAGTCTAGTTACCTTGTCTCTCATTGTGTCTTTCCATGCATCAAACAGTCTAGTTACCTTGTCTCTCATTGTCTTTCCATCCATCAAACAGTCTAGTTACCTTGTCTCTCATTGTGTCTTTCCATGCATTAAACAGTCTAGTTACCTTGTCTCTCATTGTCTTTCCATGCATTAAACAGTCTAGTTACCTTGTCTCTCATTGTGTCTTTCCATGCATCAAACAGTCTAGTTACCTTGTCTCTCATTTTGTCTTTCCATCCATCAAACAGTCCCTTCTTAGCATCCAACGCTTTCAGGAGCGTCTGCTGGTTTTCGGTTTTGTACGTGTAGAAGTTCTCAACTTCCGTTTCTTTTCCCACCAGTCTCAGGAACTCTACTACCCTGGAAGAATGGACAAAAAAACAAAAATAATGCGATAAAACAATTACTCATAAAATATGTTGGACATTGTTGGACGTTTTTGGTATGTCAGCACCCAGCCAACACAGGGATGCTGAACCACTTGTCACACTTACAACTACAGACTCACTCCCTCCCTAGCTTCAGTTAGAGCTACAGGCTCACTCCCTAGCTTCCATTACAACTACAGACTCACTCCCTAGCTTCCATTAGAACTACAGACTCACTCCCTAGCTTCCACTAGAACTACAGACTCACTCCCTAGCTTCCATTAGAACTACAGACTCACTCCCTAGCTTCCATTAGAACTACAGACTCACTCCCTAGCTTCCATTAGAACTACAGACTCACTCCCTAGTTTCCATTAGAACTATAGACTCACTCCCTAGCTTCCATTAGAACTACAGACTCACTCCCTATAGCTTCCATTAGAACTACAGACTCACTCCCTAGCTTCCATTAGAACTACAGACTCACTCCCTAGCCTCCATTAGAACTACAGACTCACTCCCTAGCTTCCATTAGAACTACAGACTCACTCCCTAGCTTCCATTAGAACTACAGACTCACTCCCTAGCTTCCATTAGAACTACAGACTCACTCCCTAGCTTCCATTCGAACTACAGACTCACTCCCTTAGCTTCCATTCGAACTACAGACTCACTCCCTAGCTTCCATTAGAACCACAGACTCACCCCCTAGCTTCCATTAGAACTACAGACTCACTCCCTAGCTTCCATTAGAACCACAGACTCACCCCCTAGCTTCCATTAGAACTACAGACTCACTCCCTAGCTTCCATTAGAACTACAGACTCACTCCCTAGCTTTAGAACTAGTACAGACTCACTCCCTAGCTTTAGAACTAGTACAGACTCACTCCCTAGCTTCCATTAGAACCACAGACTCACTCATAGCTTCCATTAGAACCACAGACTCACTCCCTAGCTTCCATTAGAACTAGTACAGACTCACTCCCTAGCTCCCTAGCTTCCATTAGAACTAGTACAGACTCACTCCCTAGCTTCCATTAGAACTACAGACTCACTCCCCAGCTTCCATTAGAACTACAGACTCCCCCCCAAACTTCCATTAGAACTACAGACTCACTCCCTAGCTTCCATTAGAACTACAGACTCACTCCCTAGCTTCCATTAGAACTACAGACTCACTCCCTAGCTTCCACCGTGGACTGAAGACTCACCTCTTCAGACTCCACCTAAACCCATAGCACTACTGTAACACTCATTGACCATACATGAAGCAATTTTTAGGTTTTAGAAACTCATTTTTTTTACTGACTAGGTGCATGGTCTACCTATGTTATTGAGATGGATCGCTAAAATAGCAAATCTACAAGCTTTCAACAGGTGTGTATGTGTGGGGGGGACAAATCTTTGTATCATAGGAACTTTTCCCCAATTTTAGCCTACTACTCCTTCCAACTTGAAGCCTGACTGTTAATAAAACACAGTGTGCAGAACAGAAGATATTTGACTGTTTCTCCTACTTGTCATTATCCCAGGGAGGGACCCAGCGTTCCTCCACTGTGGGTCTTTTCATCCTCCTCTCCATGAGATCCTTGTATCTACAACAGATTGAACACAGACCCTTTCCATGAGATCCTTGGAACTACAACAGATTGAACACAGACCCTCTCCATGAGATCCTTGGAACTACAACAGATTGAACACAGAACCTCTCCATGAGATCCTTGGAACTACAACAGATTGAACACAGACCCTCTCCATGAGATCCTTGGAACTACAACAGATTGAACACAGAACTGAGTTGACTTGAAAATCCTTCCAATTCACTAAACAATTGAGATGGGGATGATAATAATAACAACAACAACAACAACAACGACAACAACAACAACAACAAGAACAATACATTAATATTAAATTATTATAATTATAATAACAGCAGTTATTAAAATTATGATAGATTTTTTGCCATCAACGTTCGTTTTGTAGACTTCTAATGGGACATTCTTATCCCCTTTATGAATCCCCTTTATGCCCATATATGGAGATCCCTGATGTCATCAATATTAAGCCCTTACTGTATGTCCATATTTGGAGATCCCTGATGTCATCAATATTAAGCCCATATCAAACAGGACTTTATATGGGAATGCCCATGCCCATATATGGAGGAAGACAGGACATATCTGTGCGGCTGGTTCAGACAGGGATCTCCATGTATGGGCATAAAAGTGATGTCCTATATACAGAACATGGATCTCCATACCTGGGTAACTGGTCCAATATACATCACTGGCCAGATGGCCAAGAATTGGCGCGACCAGGGCGAGGTTGCATGTCGCCCTGAGGCGTCTTACTAGTCAGGTATCCCTAGAAAGCAGTCAAAATGATCTAAAAATGGAACCCTAAGAATCTACATGGGAACCCAGCAAGCCAAATGACGTCATGATGAGTCGATGATGTCATGATGACCTCATGATGACGTCCTCCGGTGACTCCGGTGACGTTCAGAACTAGACCAGATCACAACCCATATGGGGAGGATCTTGACGTCATTACCAGGACGTCATATGGACTATAGGATTATTCTTATTGTTTGTAATGTTAGTTGAAAGATGAGCATGCATAAGGTTATATTCTGGGACATATCTGACTAGTTATGATATTTATCTGGCCTCGATCGGACCCTCTCTGATTAATCCAGGACGTCCGTTTTGGTGGGCAGGATTTATGTTGGTTGAAATCAGGTGATATTCTAGACCAGATCTGACTAGTCATGGTTTGACTTGATCTGGCCCCAATCCAGATGTCACTGATTGGTCCAGGTCCAGGTGACTGTGCTTGCCGATGAACACTGTACATATATTCTACAGAAGCTCAGGAGGATTGACATACTGTGTGTGTGAAGGTCCAGGTTCACTGAAGACAGGAGCTTTTCCTTTAGACGTGTCACTCTTCATAGACACACAGCTGGGTGTTGGAGACTCTGCTCGGTGACTTCTGGAATCATAACAATATGTATACAATTATTATGTGAAAGAAAGAGTGTTTGTTAAAGATTCTAAGCAGGCCTGGAATTTCGTCAGTTTAGGGGCAAGGCCAATTGGCCTTTGGTGTTGTCAAATTTTTGAGGGCACAAAGGCCAAGTGCCAGGGCAGGAAGGCCATCATTAAAACAATGATTTTAAGTCCACGCCACAGTCATAGTTAATTTAGCTTAAACGTTAAGGTTTAATGTAATACCTTTCAATTAAATAAATATCAAGAACCTGTTTATTTCTGGTTTGCCATGTGCAGTGGTGTAAAGTACCTAAGTACATTTACTTAAGTATTGTACTTAATTGTGGGCTCGCCTGGAAGGCGAGCACACGTATGTTATCTTCATTATTTATCTATCAGTCAGTCAGTCAGTATCCTCAAAACTTTGGCGCGATTCATCTCTTAAACGCTTACACCTTTCAACACCATTCAAATTTTTATGTGTTCAGCTTACTGAGGACACGTGTGCTTGTACTTTTGGTTTTGAAATGTTTTGTAGTTTAATTATAAAAAAATAAAAATGTTTAACTTTAAGCACCCAATGCATTTTCAATGGGTTTAGTGAGTGGAGACAGAGTGAGACAGGGGAAAGGGACCCATGTTTATATTAAGTCGCTGTGGCTGCAATATTCACACTTCAGATATGCTATTTATATCAATGCGTTCACACAGGTCTGCTGTCTGATTTGATCCAAATGTCTAAGCTGTGTGATGTATAAAACTATAGTTATAGTTAAAACTATAAATAAATGTCCCTCTACACTCTACTGATTGACACAGCTGTGATTAAAGGCTTGGCTGTCATTGGCTGTTCTGTGGTGATGTAGCCTTACATAAGTCGGCCCTGCAGTGACAATGCGAAAGTCTCGGCAGAGACGTCTTAATGTAAGGCTAGTGGTGCTGCAAGTAACCAAGTACATTTACTCAAGTATATACAAGTACTTGTACCTACAGTACAATTTTGAGGTACTTTTACTCTACTTTCCATTTTTGTTACATATACTCTACTATAAATACAGCATTTGACAGCTTCAGTTACTTGTTATTTTGCAGATTTTATTATTAATAAAAAAACATAGATGGACCACTTAATACTGCTATGAAGTTGATCTACAATGTGCACGCACACGCACGCACGCACGCACGCACGCGCGCGCGCGCGCACACACACACACACACACACACACACACACACACACACACACACACACACACACACACACACACACACACACACACACAACTGTTACTGTGGAGACGTTTGCTTGTATTTGTCTTTGAGACATGTTTTGTAGTGTTTTAGAAATTTTACTTAAAAAGAATAAGGTTTTAGGATCCCGGGCAATGGGATTTACAGTATATATCCTAGAACCCGCAGGGACACTCAGCCGTATTAGTGGTTGTTGTTGGTTTGTCAGGGAGATATCACAACCAATGCATTTTCAAATCAGATCCACAAACACAATAAAAGTCATGCTCCACTCCTCAGTCTGGAGTGGCCACATAGAAGAACGCCTTGGTTATAGACATAGTGGAGGACAGATGTGATCTGGGATTGTTAACCTACAGTATCACTCAATATACACCCCTAGAACACATAAATAACACAGAATATGTACAGTAAGGTTCAGTACAGTACAGTAAAAAGTACAGTAAGGTTCAGTAGAGTACAGTAAAGTACAGTAAGGTACAGTAGAGTACAGTAAAGTACAGTAGAGTACAGTAAAGTACAGTATAGTAAGGTACAGTAGAGTACAGTACAGTAAGGTGCAGTACGGTACAGTAGAGTACAGTATAGTACAGTACAGTACAGTATGGTACAGTACAGTAAGGTACAGTACAGTAAGGTACAGTAGAGTACAGTAGAGTACAGTAAAGTACAGTACAGTACAGTACAGTGCAGTACAGTACAGTACAGTACAGTACAGTAAGGTGCAGTACAGTATAGTAAGGTACAGTACAATACTGTAAGGTACTGTACCTTACAGTACCTTAAAGTATCCTATTTGTTGGGTTGGAAGCGAGCCCACACTGTTTCGAAGGAACAGTTTTTCTAGTTGTGGGCTCGCCTATAAGGCGAGCACACTTTAGATATTGTCATTATTGTGGGCTCGCCAGTACCTGGCGAGCACACTTTAGATATTGTCATTATTTATTTATTTATTTATCTAGTAAGTAGACGGGATTTTCGGTTCCTTTCTACTCCTACATACTTAGTGAGAAAATGAAAATAAAAACATCAATGTGTTCAGCTTACTGTGGCGACGCGTGCTATTACTTTTTACAGCAATCGGCCAAATGGTGGCGCTGCAGGAAGCCTTCGAAAGTGCGATCTTTGAACAGGTATAGCTCATGCTGTGTTATACATACAGCCATGAAACCTGTATACACTTATGCGTCTCCTCATGCCGAACAACTTTTACCCTCTAACTTTTGACCTCTGACCTTTAGGTCTCCCACAATTCGGAATTATATGAAAAACAGTAAAAATCTATCTCCTCCTGGGATCTTTGCGATACGCGCATGAAACTTTTTTCACATGAACTTTGGACCAATACGGTCAAACTAGTCTCGGCGGATTTCTTTTAAAGTGAAATATATTTTATTAATAATTCAATCAATGTTGCGGTTTTATGCAAATTATTCTTCGGCCTCTAAATCATACATGCAAAGTTACACGTTCATGGCATTTGGCAAAGATGTGGAGGGTTAGTCAAAGTATCACTGAAACCAATTTTATTCCAATCGGCCAAAGGGGGGCGCTATACGAAGCGTTTGAAAATTCAAACTTCAAACGGGCATAAGTCATGACTCGTTTCGTTTGAAGACATGCAACTTGTTACACGCGTGCTTTGACTCGAGCGGAAGACATCTGTGTCGTTGTTAAGTAAGCTCCGCCCCCCGATTTTCCGCCATATTGAGCAGTTTGTAAAACGCGTAAACCCGCTTTTATTCTGGAATTTTCACTCCACGTGCACAAAACTTTTTTTACGTGAACTTTGGACCGATATCTAAAGATCTGTCAGATCGGATTTCTTTAAAATTGAAACATGCTTTTTACAATAAATTCAATGAATATTGCAGTTTTATGCAAATTATTCTTCTGCCTCTAAATCATACATGCAAAGTAACATGTTCATGGCATTTGGCAAAGATGTAGAGTGTTAGTCCAAATATCACTAAAACCAATCTTACCCCAATTGGCCAAAGGGGGGCGCTATATCATTTTGAGCAGTTTGTGAAACGCTTAAACCCGTTAGGATTTATTTTTGCAATTTGCATGAAACATTCTACACACAATCTAAGGACCTTTATCTAATATGCCTATGAAGTGCACACACACAAAAAAAATAATAATAATGAATATAGCTGCAAGCAGCGATAAAGTGGCCAAAGCCAAAAACACCTCAAATCATGAACACAGCCTGCAATGTGCGTGAAATCTTGCAAGCACATTCCCAATAGGTCAAGGAGCAGATACCACCCTTCTTACATTGGCCTGTTATAGCGCCACCAGCGGGTCAACTTTTGCACAACACATTTTTGGAACAAAATGGACCAATCTTTGACGTCAGTAACGTCAAAGAGAGCACTGCCTGCGATCTTGACATTTTGTACTTTTATAGCCATTGTTTTCTGGCTTGAAGCGAGCCCACAATTGTTTCGAAGGAACAATATTTTTCTAGTTTATTTATCTATCAGGCAGTCATATAGTAGACGGGAACTTCGGTTCCTTTCTACTCCTACATACTTAGTGAGAAAATGAAAATAAAAACATCAATGTGTTCAGTTTACAGTGGTGAAGTGTGCTATTACTTTTTACAGCAATCGGCCAAATGGTGGCGCTGTAGGAAGCCTTCGAAAGTGCGATCTTTGAACAGGTATAGCTCATGCTGTGTTTGAGGTACAGGCATGAAACCTGTATACACGTATGCGTCTCCTCATGCCGAACAACTTTTACCCTCTAACTTTTGACCTCTGACCTTTAGGTCTCCCACAATTCGGAATTATATGAAAAACAGTAAAAATCTATCTCCTCCTGGGTTTTTTTCGATACGCGCACGAAACTTTTTTCACATGAACTTTGGACCAATACGGTCAGATTTATCTCGGCGGATTTCTTTTAAAGTGAAATATCATTTTTTAATAATTCAATAAATATTGCGGTTTTATGCAAATTATTCTTCTGCCTCTAAATCATGCATGCAAAGTTACACGTTCATGGCATTTGGCAAAGATGTGGAGGGTTAGTCAAAGTATCACTGAAACCAATTTTATTCCAATCGGCCAAAGGGGGGCGCTATACGAAGCGTTTGAAAATTCAAACTTCAAACGGGCATAAGTCATGACTCGTTTCGTTTGAAGACATGCAACTTGTTACACGCGTGCTTTGACTCAAGCGGAAGACATCTGTGTCGTTGTTAAGTAAGCTCCGCCCTTCGATTTTCCGCCTTTTTGAGCAGTTTGTAAAACGCGTAAACCCGCTTTTATTCTGGAATTTTCGCTCCACGTGCACAAAACTTTTTTTACGTGAACTTTGGACCGATATCTAAAGATCTGTCAGATCGGATTTCTTTAAAATTGAAACATGCTTTTTTAAAATAAATTCAATGAATATTGCAGTTATATGCAAATTATTCTTCTGCCTCTAAATCATACATGCAAAGTAACATGTTCATGGTATTTGGCAAAGATGTAGAGTGTTAGTCCAAATATCACTAAAACCAATCTTACCCCAATTGGCCAAAGGGGGGCGCTATATCATTTTGAGCAGTTTGTGAAACGCTTAAACCCGTTAGGATTTCTTTTTGCAATTTGCATGAAACATTCTACACACAATCTAAGGACCTTTATATAATATGCCTATGAAGTGCACACACACACAAAAAAATAATAATAATGAATATAGCTGCAAGCAGCGATAAAGTGGCCAAAGCCAAAAACACCTCAAATCATGAACACAGCCTGCAATGTGCGTGAAATCTTACAAGCACATTCCCAATAGGTCAAGGAACAGATACAACCCTTCTTACATTGGCCTGTTATAGCGCCACCAGCGGGTCAACTTTTGCACAACACATTTTTGGAACAAAATGGACCAATCTTTGACGTCAGTAACGTCAAAGAGAGCACTGCCTGCGATCTTGCCATTTTGTACTTTTATAGCCATTGTTTTCTGGCTTGAAGCGAGCCCACAATTGTTTCGAAGGAACAATATTTTTCTAGTTGTGGGCTCGCCTATAAGGCGAGCACACTTTAGATATTGTCATTATTTATTTATCTATCAGTCATATAGTAGACGGGAACTTCGGTTCCTTTCTACTCCTACATACTTAGTGAGAAAATGAAAATAAAAACATCAATGTGTTCAGTTTACAGTGGCGAAGTGTGCTATTATTTTTTATAGCAATCGGCCAAATGGTGGCGCTGTAGGAAGCCTTCGAAAGTGCGATCTTTGAACAGGTATAGCTCATGCTCTGTTATACGTACAGCCATGAAACCTGTATACACTTATGCGTCTCCTCATGCCAAACAACTTTTACCCTCTAACTTTTGACCTCTGACCTTTAGGTCTCCCACAATTCGGAATTATATGAAAAACAGTAAAAATCTATCTCCTCCTGGGATTTTCGCGATACGCGCATGAAACTTTTTTCACATGAACTTTGGACCAATACGGTCAAACTAATCTCGGCGGATTTCTTTTAAAGTGAAATATAATTTTTTAATAATTCAATCAATATTGCGGTTTCATGCAAATTATTCTTCGGCCTCTAAATCATACATGCAAAGTTACACGTTCATGGCATTTGGCAAAGATGTAGAGGGTTAGTCAAAGTATCACTGAAACCAATTTTATTCCAATCGGCCAAAGGGGGGCGCTATACGAAGCGTCTGAAAATTCAAACTTCAAACGGGCATAAGTCATGACTCGTTTTGTTTGAAGACATGCAACTTGTTACACGTGTGCTTTGACTCAAGCGGAAGACATCTGTGTCGTTGTTAAGTAAGCTCCGCCCTTCAATTTTCCGCCATTTTGAGCAGTTTGTAAAACGCGTAAACCCGCTTTTATTCTGGAATTTTCGCGTCACGTGCACAAAACTTTTTTTACGTGAACTTTGGACCGATATCTAAAGATCTGTCAGATCGGATTTCTTTAACATTGAAACATGCTTTTTTAAATAATTCAAACAATATTGCATTTTTATGCAAATTATTCTTCTGCCTCTAAAACATACATGCAAAGTCACATTTTCATGACAAAATAGTGCAGAGGGTTAGTTCAAATATCACTGAAACCAATCTTACCCCAAATGGCCAAAGGGGGGCGCTATATAATTTTGAGCAGTTTGTAAAACGCTTAAACCCGTTTTTATTCTAGGATTTTTTTTGCAATTTGCATGAAACATTCTACACGCAATCTAAGGACCTTTATCTAACATGCCTATGAAGTGCACACAAAAAAAATATAAAATAATAATAATAAATATAGCTGCAAGCAGCGATAAAGTGTCCAAAGCCAAAAACACCTCAAATCATGAACACAGCCTGGGATGTGCGTGAAATCTTGCAAGCACATTCCCAATAGGTCAAGGAACAGATACCAACCTTCTCACATTGGCCTGTTATAGCGCCACGAGCGGGTCAACTTTTGCACAACACATTTTTGGAACAAAATGGACCAATCTTTGACGTCAGTAACGTCAAAGAGAGCACTGCCTGTGATCTTGACATTTTGTGCTTTTATAGCCATTGTTTTCCGGCTTGAAGCGAGCCCACAATTGTTTCGAAGGAACAATATTTTTCTAGTTGTGGGCTCGCCAGTACCTGGCGAGCACACTTTAGATATTGTCATTATTTATTTATTTATTTATCTAGTAAGTAGACGGGATTTTCGGTTCCTTTCTACTCCTACATACTTAGTGAGAAAATGAAAATAAAAACATCAATGTGTTCAGCTTACTGTGGCGAAGTGTGCTATTACTTTTTACAGCAATCGGCCAAATGGTGGCGCTGTAGGAAGCCTTCGAAAGTGCGATCTTTGAACAGGTATAGCTCATGCTGTGTTATACATACAGCCATGAAACCTGTATACACTTATGCGTCTCCTCATGCCGAACAACTTTTACCCTCTAACTTTTGACCTCTGACCTTTAGGTCTCCCACAATTCGGAATTATATGAAAAACAGTAAAAATCTATCTCCTCCTGGGATTTTCGCGTCAAGTGCACAAAACTTTTTTCACATGAACTTTGGACCAATACGGTCAGATTGATCAACCAGATTTTTTTTAAAGTGAAATATAATTTTTTAATAATTTTATCAATATTGCGGTTTTATGCAAATTATTCTTCGGCCTCTAAATCATACATGCAAAGTTACACGTTCATGGCATTTGGCAAAGATGTGGAGGGTTAGTCAAAGTATCACTGAAACCAATTTTATTCCAATTGGCCAAAGGGGGGCGCTATACGAAGCGTCTGAAAATTCAAACTTCAAACGGGCATAAGTCATGACTCGTTTCGTTTGAAGACATGCAACTTGTTACACGCGTGCTTTGACTCAAGCGGAAGACATCTGTGTCGTTGTTAAGTAAGCTCCGCCCTTCAATTTTCCGCCATTTTGAGCAGTTTGTAAAACGCGTAAACCCGCTTTTATTCTGGAATTTTCGCGTCACGTGCACAAAACTTTTTTTACGTGAACTTTGGACCGATATCTAAAGATCTGTCAGATCGGATTTCTTTAACATTGAAACATGCTTTTTTAAATAATTCAAACAATATTGCATTTTTATGCAAATTATTCTTCTGCCTCTAAAACATACATGCAAAGTCACATTTTCATGACAAAATAGTGTAGAGGGTTAGTTCAAATATCACTGAAACCAATCTTACCCCAAATGGCCAAAGGGGGGCGCTATATAATTTTGAGCAGTTTGTAAAACGCTTAAACCCGTTTTTATTCTAGGATTTTTTTTGCAATTTGCATGAAACATTCTACACGCAATCTAAGGACCTTTATCTAACATGCCTATGAAGTGCACACAAAAAAATTATAAAATAATAATAATAAATATAGCTGCAAGCAGCGATAAAGTGGCCAAAGCCAAAAACACCTCAAATCATGAACACAGCCTGGGATGTGCGTGAAATCTTGCAAGCACATTCCCAATAGGTCAAGGAACAGATACCAACCTTCTCACATTGGCCTGTTATAGCGCCACCAGCGGGTCAACTTTTGCACAACACATTTTTGGAACAAAATGGACCAATCTTTGACGTCAGTAACGTCAAAGAGAGCACTGCCTGCGATCTTGACATTTTGTGCTTTTATAGCCATTGTTTTCTGGCTTGAAGCGAGCCCACAATTGTTTCGAAGGAACAATATTTTTCTAGTTGTGGGCTCGCCTATAAAGCGAGCACACTTTAGATATTGTCATTATTTCTATACTATCAAAAAACTTCGGTTCCTTTCTACTCCTACATACTTAGTGAGAAAATGAAAATAAAAACATCAATGTGTTCAGCTTACTGTGGCGACGTGTGCTATTACTTTTTACAGCAATCGGCCAAATGGTGGCGCTGTAGGAAGCCTTCGAAAGTGCGAACTTTGAACAGGTATAGCTCATGCTGTGTTTGAGGTAAAGCCATGAAACCTGTATACACGTATGCGTCTCCTCATGCCGAACAACTTTTACGCTCTGACTTTTGACCTTTGACCTTTAGATCTCCCACAATTTGGAATTATATGAAAAACAGTAAAAATCTATCTCCTCCTGGGTTTTTTTCGTTACGCGCACGAAACTTTTTTCACATGAACTTTGGACCAATACGGTCAGATTGATCAACCAGATTTCTTTTAAAGTGAAATATAATTTTTTAATAATTCAATCAATATTGCGGTTTTATGCAAATTATTCTTCGGCCTCTAAATCATACATGCAAAGTTACACGTTCATGGCATTTGGCAAAGATGTAGAGGGTTAGTCAAAGTATTACTGAAACCAATTTTAGTCCAATCGGCCAAAGGGGGGCGCTATACGAAGCCTTTGAAAATTCAAACTTCAAACGGGCATAAGTCATGACTCGTTTCGTTTTAAGACATGCAACTTGCTTACACGCGTGCTTTGACTCGAGCGGAAGACATCTGTGTCTTTGTTAAGTAAGCTCCGCCCTTCGATTTTCCGCCATTTTGAGCAGTTTGTAAAACGCGTAAACCCGCTTTTATTCTGGAATTTTCGCTCCACGTGCACAAAACTTTTTTTACGTGAACTTTGGACCAATATCTAAAGATCTGTCAGATCGGATTTTTTTTTTAAATTGAAACATGCTTTTTTAATAATTCAATGAATATTGCAGTTTTATGCAAATTATTCTTCTGCCTCTAAATCATACATGCAAAGTAACATGTTCATGGCATTTGGCAAAGATGTAGAGTGTTAGTCCAAATATCACGAAATCCAATCTCACTCCAATTGGCCAAAGGGGGGCGCTATATCATTTTGAGCAGTTTGTGAAACGCTTAAACCCGTTAGGATTTTTTTAGCAATTTGCATGAAACATTCTACACACAATCTAAGGACCTTTATCTAATATGCCTATGAAGTGCACACACACACAAAAAGAAAAATAATAACAAATATAGCTGCAAGCAGCGATAAAGTGGCCAAAGCCAAAAACACCTCAAATCATGAACACAGCCTGCAATGTCCGTGAAATCTTGCAAGCACATTCCCAATAGGTCAAGGAACAGATACCACCCTTCTTACATTGGCCTGTTATAATAGCGCCACCAGCGGGTCAACTTTTGGCACAACACATTTTTGGAACAAAATGGACCAATCTTTGACGTCAGTAACGTCAAAGAGAGCACTGCCTGCGATCTTGACATTTTGTACTTTTATAGCCATTGTTTTCTGGCTTGAAGCGAGCCCACAATTGTTTCGAAGGAACAATATTTTTCTAGTTTATCTATCAGTCAGTCAGTCAGTCAGACAGTAGACGGGAACTTCGGTTCCTTTCTACTCCTACATACTTAGTGAGAAAATGAAAATAAAAACATCAATGTGTTCAGTTTACAGTGGCGAAGTGCGCTATTATTTTTTATAGCAATCAGCCAAATGGTGGCGCTGTAGGAAGCCTTCGAAAGTGCGAACTTTGAACAGGTATAGCTCATGCTGTGTTTTAGTTACAGCCATGAAACCTGTATACACGTATGCGTCTCCTCATGCCGAACAACTTTTACCCTCTAACTTTTGACCTCTGACCTTTAGGTCTCCCACAATTCGGAATTATATGAAAAACAGTAAAAATCTATCTCCTCCTGGGATTTTCGCATCAAGTGCACAAAACTTTTTTCACATGAACTTTGGACCAATACGGTCAGATTGATCAACCAGATTTTTTTTAAAGTGAAATATAATTTTTTAATAATTCAATCAATATTGCGGTTTTATGCAAATTATTCTTCGGCCTCTAAATCATACATGCAAAGTTACACGTTCATGGCATTTGGCAAAGATGTGGAGGGTTAGTCAAAGTATCACTGAAACCAATTTTATTCCAATCGGCCAAAGGGGGGCGCTATACGAAGCGTTTGAAAATTCAAACTTCAAACGGGCATAAGTCATGACTCGTTTTGTTTGAAGACATGCAACTTGTTACACGCGTGCTTTGACTCGAGCGGAAGACATCTGTGTCGTTGTTAAGTAAGCTCCGCCCTTCGATTTTCCGCCATATTGAGCAGTTTGTAAAACGCGTAAACCCGCTTTTATTCTGGAATTTTCGCTCCACGTGCACAAAACTTTTTTTACGTGAACTTTGGACCGATATCTAAAGATCTGTCAGATCGGATTTCTTTAAAATTGAAACATGCTTTTTTAAATAAATTCAATGAATATTGCAGTTTTATGCAAATTATTCTTCTGCCTCTAAATCATACATGCAAAGTAACATGTTCATGGCATTTGGCAAAGATGTAGAGTGTTAGTCCAAATATCACTAAAACCAATCTTACCCCAATTGAACAAAGGGGGGCTCTATATCATTTTGAGCAGTTTGTGAAACGCTTAAACCCGTTAGGATTTTTTTTTTGCAATTTGCATGAAACATTCTACACACAATCTAAGGACCTTTATCTAATATGCCTATGAAGTGCACACACACAAAAAAATTATAATAATGAATATAGCTGCAAGCAGCGATAAAGTGGCCAAAGCCAAAAACACCTCAAATCATGAACACAGCCTGCAATGTGCGTGAAATCTTGCAAGCACATTCCCAATAGGTCAAGGAACAGATACCACCCTTCTTACATTGGCCTGTTATAGCGCCACCAGCGGGTCAACTTTTGCACAACACATTTTTGGAACAAAATGGACCAATCGTTGACGTCAGTAACGTCAAAGAGAGCACTGCCTGCGATCTTGACATTTTGTACTTTTATAGCCATTGTTTTCTGGCTTGAAGCGAGCCCACAATTGTTTCGAAGGAACAATATTTTTCTAGTTTATCTATCAGTCAGTCAGTCAGTCAGTCAGACAGACAGTAGACGGGAACTTCGGTTCCTTTCTACTCCTACATACTTAGTGAGAAAATGAAAATAAAAACATCAATGTGTTCAGTTTACAGTGGCGAAGTGCGCTATTATTTTTTATAGCAATCAGCCAAATGGTGGCGCTGTAGGAAGCCTTCGAAAGTGCGAACTTTGAACAGGTATAGCTCATGCTGTGTTTTAGTTACAGCCATGAAACCTGTATACACGTATGCGTCTCCTCATGCCGAACAACTTTTACCCTCTAACTTTTGACCTCTGACCTTTAGGTCTCCCACAATTCGGAATTATATGAAAAACAGTAAAAATCTATCTCCTCCTGGGATTTTCGCATCAAGTGCACAAAACTTTTTTCACATGAACTTTGGACCAATACGGTCAGATTGATCAACCAGATTTTTTTTAAAGTGAAATATAATTTTTTAATAATTCAATCAATATTGCGGTTTTATGCAAATTATTCTTCGGCCTCTAAATCATACATGCAAAGTTACACGTTCATGGCATTTGGCAAAGATGTGGAGGGTTAGTCAAAGTATCACTGAAACCAATTTTATTCCAATCGGCCAAAGGGGGGCGCTATACGAAGCGTTTGAAAATTCAAACTTCAAACGGGCATAAGTCATGACTCGTTTTGTTTGAAGACATGCAACTTGTTACACGCGTGCTTTGACTCGAGCGGAAGACATCTGTGTCGTTGTTAAGTAAGCTCCGCCCTTTGATTTTCCGCCATTTTGAGCAGTTTGTAAAACGCGTAAACCCGCTTTTATTCTGGAATTTTCGCTCCACGTGCACAAAACTTTTTTTACGTGAACTTTGGACCGATATCTAAAGATCTGTCAGATCGGATTTCTTTAAAATTGAAACATGCCTTTTTAAATAAATTCAATGAATATTGCAGTTTTATGCAAATTATTCTTCTGCCTCTAAATCATACATGCAAAGTAACATGTTCATGGCATTTGGCAAAGATGTAGAGTGTTAGTCCAAATATCACTAAAACCAATCTTACCCCAATTGGCCAAAGGGGGGCGCTATATCATTTTGAGCAGTTTGTGAAACGCTTAAACCTGTTAGGATTTTCTTTTGCAATTTGCATGAAACATTCTACACACAATCTAAGGACCTTTATCTAATATGCCTATGAAGTGCACACACACAAAAAAATAATAATAATAATGAATATAGCTGCAAGCAGCGATAAAGTGGCCAAAGCCAAAAACACCTCAAATCATGAACACAGCCTGCATTGTGCGTGAAATCTTGCAAGCACATTCCCAATAGGTCAAGGAACAGATACCACCCTTCTTACATTGGCCTGTTATAGCGCCACCAGCGGGTCAACTTTTGCACAACACATTTTTGGAACAAAATGGACCAATCTTTGACGTCAGTAACGTCAAAGAGAGCACTGCCTGCGATCTTGACATTTTGTACTTTTATAGCCATTGTTTTCTGGCTTGAAGCGAGCCCACAATTGTTTCGAAGGAACAATATTTTTCTAGTGACAATATCTAACCGTCATATCAAGTTCTCCTCAAAACTTCGGTTCCTTTCTACTCCTACATACTTAGACAGAAAATGAAAATAAAAACATCAATGTGTTCAGCTTACAGTGGCGAAGTGTGCTATTATTTTTTACAGCAATCGGCCAAATGGTGGCGCTGTAGGAAGCCTTCGAAAGTGCGAACTTTGAACAGATAGAGCTCATGCTCTGTTATACGTACAGTCATGAAACCTGTATACACCTATGCGTCTCCTCATGCCGAACAACTTTTACGCTCTGACTTTTGACCTCTGACCTTTAGATCCCCCAGAATTTTGAATTATATAAAAAACAGTAAAAATCTATCTCCTCCTGGGATTTTTGCGTTACGCGCACAAAACTTTTTTCACATGAACTTTGGACCAATACGGTCAGATTAATCAACCAGATTTTTTTTAAAGTGAAATATAATTTTTTAATAATTTAATCAATATTGCGGTTTTATGCAAATTATTCTTCGGCCTCTAAATCATACATGCAAAGTTACACGTTCATGGCATTTGGCAAATATGTGGAGGGTTAGTCAAAGTATCACTGAAACCAATTTTATTCCAATCGGCCAAAGGGGGGCGCTATAAGAAGCGTTTGAAAATTCAAACTTCAAACGGGCATAAGTCATGACTCGTTTCGTTTGAAGACATGCAACTTGTTACACGCGTGCTTTGACTCAAGCGGAAGACATCTGTGTCGTTGTTAAGTAAGCTCCGCCCTTCAATTTTCCGCCATTTTGAGCAGTTTGTAAAACGCGTAAACCCGCTTTTATTCTGGAATTTTTGCTCCACGTGCACAAAACCTTTTTTACGTGAACTTTGGACCGATATCTAAAGATCTGTCAGATCGGATTTCTTTAAAATTGAAACATGCTTTTTTAAATAAATTCAATGAATATTGCAGTTTTATGCAAATTATTCTTCTGCCTCTAAATCATACATGCAAAGTAACATGTTCACGGCATTTGGCAAAGATGTAGAGTGTTAGTCCAAATATCACTAAAACCAATCTTACCCCAATTGGCCAAAGGGGGGCGCTATATCATTTTGAGCAGTTTGTGAAACGCTTAAACCCGTTAGGATTTTTTTTTTGCAATTTGCATGAAACATTCTACACACAATCTAAGGACCTTTATCTAATATGCCTATGAAGTGCACACACACAAAAAATAATAATAATAATGAATATAGCTGCAAGCAGCGATAAAGTGGCCAAAGCCAAAAACACCTCAAATCATGAACAAAGCCTGCAATGTGCGTGAAATCTTACAAGCACATTCCCAATAGGTCAAGGAACAGATACCACCCTTCTTACATTGGCCTGTTATAGCGCCACCAGCGGGTCAACTTTTGCACAACACATTTTTGGAACAAAATGGACCAATCTTTGACGTCAGTAACGTCAAAGAGAGCACTGCCTGCGATCTTGACATTTTGTACTTTTATAGCCATTGTTTTCTGGCTTGAAGCGAGCCCACAATTGTTTCGAAGGAACAATATTTTTCTAGTGACAATATCTAACCGTCATATCAAGTTCTCCTCAAAACTTCGGTTCCTTTCTACTCCTACATACTTAGTGAGAAAATGAAAATAAAAACATCAATGTGTTCAGCTTACAGTGGCGAAGTGTGCTATTATTTTTTACAGCAATCGGCCAAATGGTGGCGCTGTAGGAAGCCTTCGAAAGTGCGATCTTTGAACAGGTATAGCGCATGCTGTGTTATACGTACAGCCATGAAACCTGTATACACTTATGCGTCTCCTCATGCCGAACAACTTTTACCCTCTAACTTTTGACCTCTGACCTTTAGGTCTCCCACAATTTGGAATTATATGAAAAACAGTAAAAATCTATCTCCTCCTGGGATTTTTGCATAACGCGCACAAAACTTTTTTCACATGAACTTTGGACCAATACGGTCAAACTAGTCTCGGCGGATTTCTTTTAAAGTGAAATATAATTTTTTAATAATTCAATCAATATTGCGGTTTTATGCAAATTATTCTTCGGCCTCTAAATCATACATGCAAAGTTACACGTTCATGGCATTTGGCAAAGATGTGGAGGGTTAGTCAAAGTATCACTGAAACCAATTTTATTCCAATCGGCCAAAGGGGGGCGCTATACGAAGCGTTTGAAAATCCAAACTTCAAATGGGCATAAGTCATGACTCGTTTCGTTTGAAGACATGCAACTAGTTACACGCTTCCTTTGACTCAAGCGGAAGACATCTGTGTCGTTGTTAAGTAAGCTCCGCCCTTCGATTTTCCGCCATTTTGAGCAGTTTGTAATACGCGTAAACCCGCTATTATTCTGGAATTTTCGCGTCACGTGCACAAAACCTTTTTTACGTGAACTTTGGACCGATATCTAAAGATCTGTTAGATCGGATTTCTTTAACATTGAAACATGCTTTTTTAAATAATTCAAACAATATTGCATTTTTATGCAAATTATTCTTCTGCCTCTAAATCATACATGCAAAGTCACATTTTCATGACAAAATAGTGTAGAGGGTTAGTTCAAATATCACTTACCCCAAATGGCCAAAGGGGGGCGCTATATAATTTTGAGCAGTTTGTAAAACGCTTAAACCCGTTTTTATTTTAGGATTTTTTTTGCAATTTGCATGAAACATTCTACACGCAATCTAAGGACCTTTATCTAACATGCCTATGAAGTGCACACAAAAAAATTATAAAATAATAATAATAAATATAGCTGCAAGCAGCGATAAAGTGTCCAAAGCCAAAAACACCTCAAATCATGAACACAGCCTGGGATGTGCGTGAAATCTTGCAAGCACATTCCCAATAGGTCAAGGAACAGATACCAACCTTCTCACATTGGCCTGTTAAAGCGCCACCAGCGGGTCAACTTTTGCATAACACATTTTTGGAACAAAATGGACCAATCTTTGACGTCAGTAACGTCAAAGAGAGCACTGCCTGCGATCTTGACATTTTGTGCTTTTATAGCCATTGTTTTCTGGCTTGAAGCGAGCCCACAATTGTTTCGAAGGAACAATATTTTTCTAGTTTCTATACTAGGCAGGCAGTCAGTGCAAGTATCAAAAAACTTCGGTTCCTTTCTACTCCTACATACTTAGTGAGAAAATGAAAATAAAAACATCAATGTGTTCAGTTTACAGTGGCGAAGTGTGCTATTATTTTCTATAGCAATCGGCCAAATGGTGGCGCTGTAGGAAGCCTTCGAAAGTGTGATCTTTGAACAGGTATAGCTCATGCTGTGTTTGAGGTACAGGCATGAAACCTGTATACACGTATGCGTCTCCTCATGCCGAACAACTTTTAGCCTCTGACTTTTGACCTCTGACCTTTAGGTCTCCCACAATTCGGAATTATATGAAAAACAGTAAAAATCTATCTCCTCCTGGGATTTTCGCGTCAAGTGCACAAAACTTTTTTCACATGAACTTTGAACCTATATCTACACAGGCTACGTGGTGAGAAGTTTTACGTTAAATAATGATTTTTTAATAATTCAATTTATATTGCGGTTTTATGCAAATTATTCTTCGGCCTTTAAATCATACATGCAAAGTTACACGTTCATGGCATTTGGCAAAGATGTGGAGGGTTAGTCAAAGTATCACTGAAACCAATTTTATTCCAATCGGCCAAAGGGGGGCGCTATACGAAGCGTCTGAAAATTCAAACTTCAAACGGGCATAAGTCATGACTCGTTTTGTTTGAAGACATGCAACTTGTTACACGCGTGCTTTGACTCAAGCGGAAGACATCTGTGTCGTTGTTAAGTAAGCTCCGCCCTTCAATTTTCCGCCATTTTGAGCAGTTTGTAAAACGCGTAAACCCGCTTTTATTCTGGAACTTTCGCGTCACGTGCACAAAACTTTTTTTACGTGAACTTTGGACCGATATCTAAAGATCTGTCAGATCGGATTTCTTTAACATTGAAACATGCTTTTTTAAATAATTCAAACAATATTGCATTTTTATGCAAATTATTCTTCTGCCTCTAAAACATACATGCAAAGTCACATTTTCATGACAAAATAGTGTAGAGGGTTAGTTCAAATATCACTGAAACCAATCTTACCCCAAATGGCCAAAGGGGGGGCGCTATATAATTTTGAGCAGTTTGTAAAACGCTTAAACCCGTTTTTATTCTAGGATTTTTTTTGTAATTTGCATGAAACATTCTACACGCAATCTAAGGACCTTTATCTAACATGCCTATGAAGTGCACACAAAAAAATTATAAAATAATAATAATAAATATAGCTGCAAGCAGCGATAAAGTGTCCAAAGCCAAAAACACCTCAAATCATGAACACAGCCTGGGATGTGCGTGAAATCTTGCAAGCACATTCCCAATAGGTCAAGGAACAGATACCAACCTTCTCACATTGGCCTGTTATAGCGCCACCAGCGGGTCAACTTTTGCATAACACATTTTTGGAACAAAATGGACCAATCTTTGACGTCAGTAACGTCAAAGAGAGCACTGCCTGCGATCTTGACATTTTGTGCTTTTATAGCCATTGTTTTCTGGCTTGAAGCGAGCCCACAATTGTTTCGAAGGAACAATATTTTTCTAGTGTTCTTATATCACTGTAGACTAGAGGTAATAGTTGTACATAATTGTGGGCTCGCCTATAAGGCGAGCACACTTTAGATATTGTCATTATTTATTTATTTATTAGTGTGGTTGCCCTTACAGGGCAACACACTATAGTCCTCGGGAAACTTTAGTTTTTCTGCGTAAACTTTATTTTGACGCGTTTCACGGCCCACAGTTTTTGCGCCACACACTCGCGCCATATGTCAAATCGACCGGCTTCATCGGGAATCGTGTGCTATTATTGCGATAAGAGAAAAGTTGTATCGTTTAATTGATATGAATTTATTAGTGAATTAATTTCCCCCATTGACTTATAATGGGAATAGCAAAAACTCACATTCAATTATTTTCTCTCTCTTAAACCATAGGGTCTAAAGTTTCAAAACTTGGAGAGGAGATTCATAATAATTTTAAGAATTAATTAAAAAATAATTACATCATTCGGCCACATGGTGGCGCTATAACACCCCACTTTACGTTTTGCCCTATAACTCTTGAACCATAGGTCGGAAAATTAAAATTATTTTTTCCCTGGATTCCTTGGGTCATGACGCATCTCCCTATATAGGCCCCGCCCATTTGCGTCAGGATAGATTTTCCGCCATTTTGAATTTTCTTCAAAACACACTTTTTGCTCCTTTTCCTACATATTTTCTCCAAATGTCACAAAAATTGGTACACAGGATCTCTGGACCCATGCAATAAACATATTCAAGCGATATTTCGATAGTCCATACCGTTCGTCCGGAACAGGCTTACGAAGTTAGCAAGAGGGGCCCGTTTCGCCAAAAATAGTCATAAATCAGAAACGAAACATCCAGTCAACACCAAATTTTAACCACAAGTTGCGGGTGGGATATTCAACAAATCCCCCGAAGCATTTCCACTTCGACCCTTAGGGGGCGCCACAAATGCGCAAAACGTAACCGTTTCAGACCAAACCCATTGACTTATAATGGGAATAGCAAAAACTCACATTCAATTATTTTTTTTCTCGCAAACCATAGAGGCTACAGTTTCAAAACTTGGAGAGGAGATGCATAATTAGTTCAAGGAATAAATAAAAAATAATATTGTCAGTCAGCCTCATGGTGGCGCTATAACAGCCCACTTTACGTTTCGGCCTGTAACTCTTGAACCGTAGGTCGGAAAATTAAAATTATTTTTTCCCTGGATTCCTTGGGTCATGACGCATCTCCCCATATAGGCCCCGCCCATTTGCGTCAGGATAGATTTTCCGCCATTTTGAATTTTCTTCAAAACACACTTTTTGCTCCTTTTCCTACATATTTTCTCCAAATGTCACAAAAATTGGTACACAGGATCTCTGGACCCATGCAATAAACATATTCAAGCGATATTTCGATAGTCCATACCGTTCGTCCGGAACAGGCTTACGAAGTTAGCAAGAGGGGCCCGTTTCGCCAAAAATAGTCATAAATCAGAAACGAAACATCCAGTCAACACCAAATTTTAACCACAAGTTGCGGGTGGGATATTCAACAAATCCCCCGAAGCATTTCCACTTCGACCCTTAGGGGGCGCCACAAATGCGCAAAACGTAACCGTTTCAGACCAAACCCATTGACTTATAATGGGAATAGCAAAAACTCACATTCAATTATTTTTTTTCTCGCAAACCATAGAGGCTACAGTTTCAAAACTTGGAGAGGAGATGCATAATTAGTTCAAGGAATAAATAAAAAATAATATTGTCAGTCAGCCTCATGGTGGCGCTATAACAGCCCACTTTACGTTTCGGCCTGTAACTCTTGAACCGTAGGTCGGAAAATTAAAATTATTTTTTCCCTGGATTCCTTGGGTCATGACGCATCTCCCCATATAGGCCACGCCCATTTGCGTCAGGATAGATTTTCCGCCATTTTGAATTTTCTTCAAAACACACTTTTTGCTCCTTTTCCCACATATTTTCTCCAAATGTCACAAAAATCGGTACAGATGATCTCTGGACCCATGCGATAAACATATTCAAGCGATATTTCGATAGTCCATAACGTTCGTCCGGAACAGGCTTATGAAGTTAGCGAGAGGGGCCAGTTTCGCCAAAAATAGCCATAAATCACAAACGAAACATCCAGTCAACACCAAATTTGAACCACAAGTCGCGTGTGGGATATTCAACAAATCCCCAAAAGCATTTCCACTTCGACCCATAGGGGGCGGCAGGGCAGGCAACCACACTCGCAATTTCCCAAATTGCACATTTTCTAGTTTATATACTATATCAAGTTCTCCTCAAAACTTCAGTTCCTTTCTACTCCTACATACTTAGTGAGAAAATGAAAATAAAAACATCAATGTGTTCAGTTTACAGTGGCGAAGTGTGCTATTATTTTTTACAGCAATCGGCCAAATGTGTCCCAATCTCACTGAGAGCCAGTCATCTCGGAAAGTACAGCTTTAGACAGGGACTGAAAATACTCTTTTTTTTTTTTTTTCACTAAAATGTGATAAAGCCACTAAAGCATTTCATAAATGTCAGGCTACATTTCACTTGAACGCCAGAGCTTAACTCTGCATGTAAATAAGACTTTTTTTAATTAATGTGAGAGATCGTCAGGTCATTTGCAGGTTAGACATTTATTTAGAACTTGAATATCTCAGAAGTAGTATTTTAGCATGGCATCATTCTATAAGCCATATCTTCAAAACTGTTGGGTCAAACTCCACAACCAATATATCATTGTGTAGCTATGATCCCCAGCTTTCAAATGAAATGAAAAAATGAAAATGAATAAAAATCCAATGACTGGCTCCCAGCCAAATTGGGACACAAATGGTGGCGCTGTAGGAAGCCTTCGAAAGTGCGATCTTTGAACAGGTATAGCTCATGCTGTGTTATACATACAGCCATGAAACCTGTATACACTTATGCGTCTCCTCATGCCGAACAACTTTTACCCTCTAACTTTTGACCTCTGACCTTTAGGTCTCCCACAATTCGGAATTATATGAAAAACAGTAAAAATCTATCTCCTCCTGGGATTTTCGCGTCAAGTGCACAAAACTTTTTTCACATGAACTTTGAACCTATATCTACACAGGCTATGTGGTGAGAAGTTTGTACGTTAAATAATGATTTTTTAATAATTCAATATATATTGCGGTTTTATGCAAATTATTCTTCGGCCTCTAAATCATACATGCAAAGTTACACGTTCATGGCATTTGGCAAAGATGTGGAGGGTTAGTCAAAGTATCACTGAAACCAATTTTATTCCAATCGGCCAAAGGGGGGCGCTATACGAAGCGTCTGAAAATTCAAACTTCAAACGGGCATAAGTCATGACTCGTTTCGTTTGAAGACATGCAACTTGTTACACGCGTGCTTTGACTCAAGCGGAAGACATCTGTGTCGTTGTTAAGTAAGCTCCGCCCTTCGATTTTCCGCCATGTTGAGCAGTTTGTAAAACGCGTAAACCCGCTTTTATTCTGGAATTTTCGCGTCACGTGCACCCAAACTTTTTTTACGTGAACTTTGGACCGATATCTAAAGATCTGTCAGATCGGATTTCTTTAACATTGAAACATGCTTTTTTAAATAATTCAAACAATATTGCATTTTTATGCAAATTATTCTTCTGCCTCTAAAACATACATGCAAAGTCACATTTTCATGACAAAATAGTGTAGAGGGTTAGTTCAAATATCACTGAAACCAATCTTACCCCAAATGGCCAAAGGGGGGCGCTATATAATTTTGAGCAGTTTGTAAAACGCTTAAACCCGTTTTTATTTTAGGATTTTTTTTGCAATTTGCATGAAACATTCTACACGCAATCTAAGGACCTTTATCTAACATGCCTATGAAGTGCACACAAAAAATTATAAAATAATAATAATAAATATAGCTGCAAGCAGCGATAAAGTGTCCAAAGCCAAAAACACCTCAAATCATGAACACAGCCTGGGATGTGCGTGAAATCTTGCAAGCACATTCCCAATAGGTCAAGGAACAGATACCAACCTTCTCACATTGGCCTGTTAAAGCGCCACCAGCGGGTCAACTTTTGCATAACACATTTTTGGAACAAAATGGACCAATCTTTGACGTCAGTAACGTCAAAGAGAGCACTGCCTGCGATCTTGACATTTTGTGCTTTTATAGCCATTGTTTTCTGGCTTGAAGCGAGCCCACAATTGTTTCGAAGGAACAATATTTTTCTAGTTTCTATACTAGGCAGGCAGTCAGTGCAAGTATCAAAAAACTTCGGTTCCTTTCTACTCCTACATACTTAGTGAGAAAATGAAAATAAAAACATCAATGTGTTCAGTTTACAGTGGCGAAGTGTGCTATTATTTTCTATAGCAATCGGCCAAATGGTGGCGCTGTAGGAAGCCTTCGAAAGTGTGATCTTTGAACAGGTATAGCTCATGCTGTGTTTGAGGTACAGGCATGAAACCTGTATACACGTATGCGTCTCCTCATGCCGAACAACTTTTAGCCTCTGACTTTTGACCTCTGACCTTTAGGTCTCCCACAATTCGGAATTATATGAAAAACAGTAAAAATCTATCTCCTCCTGGGATTTTCGCGTCAAGTGCACAAAACTTTTTTCACATGAACTTTGAACCTATATCTACACAGGCTACGTGGTGAGAAGTTTTACGTTAAATAATGATTTTTTAATAATTCAATTTATATTGCGGTTTTATGCAAATTATTCTTCGGCCTTTAAATCATACATGCAAAGTTACACGTTCATGGCATTTGGCAAAGATGTGGAGGGTTAGTCAAAGTATCACTGAAACCAATTTTATTCCAATCGGCCAAAGGGGGGCGCTATACGAAGCGTCTGAAAATTCAAACTTCAAACGGGCATAAGTCATGACTCGTTTTGTTTGAAGACATGCAACTTGTTACACGCGTGCTTTGACTCAAGCGGAAGACATCTGTGTCGTTGTTAAGTAAGCTCCGCCCTTCAATTTTCCGCCATTTTGAGCAGTTTGTAAAACGCGTAAACCCGCTTTTATTCTGGAACTTTCGCGTCACGTGCACAAAACTTTTTTTACGTGAACTTTGGACCGATATCTAAAGATCTGTCAGATCGGATTTCTTTAACATTGAAACATGCTTTTTTAAATAATTCAAACAATATTGCATTTTTATGCAAATTATTCTTCTGCCTCTAAAACATACATGCAAAGTCACATTTTCATGACAAAATAGTGTAGAGGGTTAGTTCAAATATCACTGAAACCAATCTTACCCCAAATGGCCAAAGGGGGGGCGCTATATAATTTTGAGCAGTTTGTAAAACGCTTAAACCCGTTTTTATTCTAGGATTTTTTTTGTAATTTGCATGAAACATTCTACACGCAATCTAAGGACCTTTATCTAACATGCCTATGAAGTGCACACAAAAAAATTATAAAATAATAATAATAAATATAGCTGCAAGCAGCGATAAAGTGTCCAAAGCCAAAAACACCTCAAATCATGAACACAGCCTGGGATGTGCGTGAAATCTTGCAAGCACATTCCCAATAGGTCAAGGAACAGATACCAACCTTCTCACATTGGCCTGTTATAGCGCCACCAGCGGGTCAACTTTTGCATAACACATTTTTGGAACAAAATGGACCAATCTTTGACGTCAGTAACGTCAAAGAGAGCACTGCCTGCGATCTTGACATTTTGTGCTTTTATAGCCATTGTTTTCTGGCTTGAAGCGAGCCCACAATTGTTTCGAAGGAACAATATTTTTCTAGTGTTCTTATATCACTGTAGACTAGAGGTAATAGTTGTACATAATTGTGGGCTCGCCTATAAGGCGAGCACACTTTAGATATTGTCATTATTTATTTATTTATTAGTGTGGTTGCCCTTACAGGGCAACACACTATAGTCCTCGGGAAACTTTAGTTTTTCTGCGTAAACTTTATTTTGACGCGTTTCACGGCCCACAGTTTTTGCGCCACACACTCGCGCCATATGTCAAATCGACCGGCTTCATCGGGAATCGTGTGCTATTATTGCGATAAGAGAAAAGTTGTATCGTTTAATTGATATGAATTTATTAGTGAATTAATTTCCCCCATTGACTTATAATGGGAATAGCAAAAACTCACATTCAATTATTTTCTCTCTCTTAAACCATAGGGTCTAAAGTTTCAAAACTTGGAGAGGAGATTCATAATAATTTTAAGAATTAATTAAAAAATAATTACATCATTCGGCCACATGGTGGCGCTATAACACCCCACTTTACGTTTTGCCCTATAACTCTTGAACCATAGGTCGGAAAATTAAAATTATTTTTTCCCTGGATTCCTTGGGTCATGACGCATCTCCCTATATAGGCCCCGCCCATTTGCGTCAGGATAGATTTTCCGCCATTTTGAATTTTCTTCAAAACACACTTTTTGCTCCTTTTCCTACATATTTTCTCCAAATGTCACAAAAATTGGTACACAGGATCTCTGGACCCATGCAATAAACATATTCAAGCGATATTTCGATAGTCCATACCGTTCGTCCGGAACAGGCTTACGAAGTTAGCAAGAGGGGCCCGTTTCGCCAAAAATAGTCATAAATCAGAAACGAAACATCCAGTCAACACCAAATTTTAACCACAAGTTGCGGGTGGGATATTCAACAAATCCCCCGAAGCATTTCCACTTCGACCCTTAGGGGGCGCCACAAATGCGCAAAACGTAACCGTTTCAGACCAAACCCATTGACTTATAATGGGAATAGCAAAAACTCACATTCAATTATTTTTTTTCTCGCAAACCATAGAGGCTACAGTTTCAAAACTTGGAGAGGAGATGCATAATTAGTTCAAGGAATAAATAAAAAATAATATTGTCAGTCAGCCTCATGGTGGCGCTATAACAGCCCACTTTACGTTTCGGCCTGTAACTCTTGAACCGTAGGTCGGAAAATTAAAATTATTTTTTCCCTGGATTCCTTGGGTCATGACGCATCTCCCCATATAGGCCCCGCCCATTTGCGTCAGGATAGATTTTCCGCCATTTTGAATTTTCTTCAAAACACACTTTTTGCTCCTTTTCCTACATATTTTCTCCAAATGTCACAAAAATTGGTACACAGGATCTCTGGACCCATGCAATAAACATATTCAAGCGATATTTCGATAGTCCATACCGTTCGTCCGGAACAGGCTTACGAAGTTAGCAAGAGGGGCCCGTTTCGCCAAAAATAGTCATAAATCAGAAACGAAACATCCAGTCAACACCAAATTTTAACCACAAGTTGCGGGTGGGATATTCAACAAATCCCCCGAAGCATTTCCACTTCGACCCTTAGGGGGCGCCACAAATGCGCAAAACGTAACCGTTTCAGACCAAACCCATTGACTTATAATGGGAATAGCAAAAACTCACATTCAATTATTTTTTTTCTCGCAAACCATAGAGGCTACAGTTTCAAAACTTGGAGAGGAGATGCATAATTAGTTCAAGGAATAAATAAAAAATAATATTGTCAGTCAGCCTCATGGTGGCGCTATAACAGCCCACTTTACGTTTTGGCCTGTAACTCTTGAACCGTAGGTCGGAAAATTAAAATTATTTTTTCCCTGGATTCCTTGGGTCATGACGCATCTCCCCATATAGGCCACGCCCATTTGCGTCAGGATAGATTTTCCGCCATTTTGAATTTTCTTCAAAACACACTTTTTGCTCCTTTTCCCACATATTTTCTCCAAATGTCACAAAAATCGGTACAGATGATCTCTGGACCCATGCGATAAACATATTCAAGCGATATTTCGATAGTCCATAACGTTCGTCCGGAACAGGCTTATGAAGTTAGCGAGAGGGGCCAGTTTCGCCAAAAATAGCCATAAATCACAAACGAAACATCCAGTCAACACCAAATTTGAACCACAAGTCGCGTGTGGGATATTCAACAAATCCCCAAAAGCATTTCCACTTCGACCCATAGGGGGCGGCAGGGCAGGCAACCACACTCGCAATTTCCCAAATTGCACATTTTCTAGTTTATATACTATATCAAGTTCTCCTCAAAACTTCAGTTCCTTTCTACTCCTACATACTTAGTGAGAAAATGAAAATAAAAACATCAATGTGTTCAGTTTACAGTGGCGAAGTGTGCTATTATTTTTTACAGCAATCGGCCTTAATGGTGGCGCTGTAGGAAGCCTTCGAAAGTGCGATCTTTGAACAGGTATAGCTCATGCTGTGTTATACATACAGCCATGAAACCTGTATACACTTATGCGTCTCCTCATGCCGAACAACTTTTACCCTCTAACTTTTGACCTCTGACCTTTAGGTCTCCCACAATTCGGAATTATATGAAAAACAGTAAAAATCTATCTCCTCCTGGGATTTTCGCGTCAAGTGCACAAAACTTTTTTCACATGAACTTTGAACCTATATCTACACAGGCTATGTGGTGAGAAGTTTGTACGTTAAATAATGATTTTTTAATAATTCAATATATATTGCGGTTTTATGCAAATTATTCTTCGGCCTCTAAATCATACATGCAAAGTTACACGTTCATGGCATTTGGCAAAGATGTGGAGGGTTAGTCAAAGTATCACTGAAACCAATTTTATTCCAATCGGCCAAAGGGGGGCGCTATACGAAGCGTCTGAAAATTCAAACTTCAAACGGGCATAAGTCATGACTCGTTTCGTTTGAAGACATGCAACTTGTTACACGCGTGCTTTGACTCAAGCGGAAGACATCTGTGTCGTTGTTAAGTAAGCTCCGCCCTTCGATTTTCCGCCATGTTGAGCAGTTTGTAAAACGCGTAAACCCGCTTTTATTCTGGAATTTTCGCGTCACGTGCACCCAAACTTTTTTTACGTGAACTTTGGACCGATATCTAAAGATCTGTCAGATCGGATTTCTTTAACATTGAAACATGCTTTTTTAAATAATTCAAACAATATTGCATTTTTATGCAAATTATTCTTCTGCCTCTAAAACATACATGCAAAGTCACATTTTCATGACAAAATAGTGTAGAGGGTTAGTTCAAATATCACTGAAACCAATCTTACCCCAAATGGCCAAAGGGGGGCGCTATATAATTTTGAGCAGTTTGTAAAACGCTTAAACACGTTTTTATTCTAGGATTTTTTTTGCAATTTGCATGAAACATTCTACACGCATTCTAAGGACCTTTATCTAACATGCCTATGAAGTGCACACAAAAAAATTATAAAATAATAATAATAAATATAACTGCAAGCAGCGATAAAGTGTCCAAAGCCAAAAACACCTCAAATCATGAACACAGCCTGGGATGTGCGTGAAATCTTGCAAGCACATTCCCAATAGGTCAAGGAACAGATACCAACCTTCTCACATTGGCCTGTTATAGCGCCACCAGCGGGTCAACTTTTGCATAACACATTTTTGGAACAAAATGGACCAATCTTTGACGTCAGTAACGTCAAAGAGAGCGCTGCCTGCGATCTTGACATTTTGTGCTTTTATAGCCATTGTTTTCTGGCTTGAAGCGAGCCCACAATTGTTTCGAAGGAACAATATTTTTCTAGTTGTACATAATGTTCTTATATCACTGTAGACTAGAGGTAATAGTTGAACATAATGTTCTTATATCTGTAGACTAGAGGTAATAGTTGAACATAATGTTCTTATATCACTGTAGACTAGAGGTAATAGTTGTACATAATGTTCTTATATCACTGTAGACTAGAGGTAATAGTTGTCAACATGTGTTCTGGAGGGTCATCAATGAGATGACAGGACGGAAGAGGACTGAGGACTGAGGAGGGAAACAGCCCAGAGGAGAGGGTGACCACCTGGTTCAAACACTTGTGGATGATCTACGCCCGCTTGTGGCAGTGTTGTAAAGTAACTATGTACTTAAGTACAGTTTTTTACTTGGGTATTTCCAATTTCCAATACTTTTACTTCTACTCCACTACATCTGGGATCCAAATATTGTACTTCTACTCCACTACATTTATTTGAAACCTTATTTTCAAATATATATTATAATATTATAAAACATACGTAAACCACTTTAGCCCTATTTTATACGTTGGCCATTTGAAAATAGCCGATCTACAAGCTCACAACGCGTCGCATCGCGACACGTTGTGAGCTTGTAGATCTGCTATTTTGAAACATTTAGTACTTTTACTTTTGGTACTTAAAGTAGATTTTGATGCCAATACTTTCATACTTTTACTCAAGTACATTTTGAATTCTGGACATTTACTTGTAATGGAGTACATCTACAGTGCAGTATTGATACTTTTACTTAAGTACAAAATGGGAGTACTTTTTCCACGTCTGCTTTCAGGCAAACAAAATGTTACGCCTGTGATACACACAGATCAGGGCTGTTTGGTGAATGACGTGATATTATCTCCACTGTGTTGTGTCTTATAGTGTGTACATTGTAATGGATTCACATACTGTGTGTGTGGAGGTCTAGGTTCACTGAAGTCTGGAGGCATTCCTTTAGACCAGTCACTCTTCACAGACACACAGCTGGGTGTTGGAGACTCTGGTCTGTGGTAAATCATAAAAATGTTTCTATAATTATCTCGTCAATAATAAAAAGGTTAGTTTGTTCAACATGATTTATTGTTCTCATTATAATAAATGTATAATAATTAAATATGAGAAACATTATTGGGTTCTGGTTCCTCAACATTTCTGTGAAAAGGAAAAACATCAAACTAGAAAGGGACGCTCCACAGAGCGCAAACCTCCACCAGGCAGTGTTTTACACTGCTTAGTGTCTATTTGGTATGGTTGTTACCAACATTCTGTTCTTAGTATCTATTATTGGTATGGTTGGTACCAACATTCTGTTCTTAGGAAGACAATCATCAAAGTTGACATTATTTGATTTGGTATAAAATCACCTCTGGGTAGAACACAGCCAATGTATTCTGTGGATTTATGTATCAAATATGGAAGGATTTTGTCACTCTAAAATATTAAGAGCCAGACCACTATGTCTGTTCAGTAGAGTTTGATAACAACTAAATGATGTGTTGTTTTCTGTGTGTTTTACATTCTGACCTGGGATCAGTAGAGTGGTGTCCATCTTTGAAGTGAATAGGTTTATCCATGGACCAGTCACTCTTCATGGAGACACAGCTGGGTACAGGAGACCCTGCTCTCTGCTGATGGACCCTGAGATAAAGAGAGGATCAATATGATTTTAAACAGGCGTTGACATTAAGTGTTGCCCCTGGCACGTAAATAAAACTTTCAGGACAGTGTAGTTTGCTTTCAGGTTGCCCGACGGGGCAAGTGCTCATTTGAGAGGGGACGCAACAACCGTCTATAAACACACCACCAGATATCTGTCTAATCACTTGAACGTGGCCAGAGCGCTCTGTCTTCTGGTCTGTGGAATGTAAAATAAGAGCACTGTTTATCTATAATGTGCTGGTTTAACTGAACTTTGCAAAGGAACGATGCAGCAGTCAGAGAAACCATATTCCCCAGTCGTCAGCTGCTGACTAAACTAACCCTTGATAACGATGTTGAAGTTTATCTGGAGCTCTTTGAGAGGAACACTGCTGGAGAGAGGTGTCCTGTAGCAGAGTGGGGTGGGATGCCTGTCCAGACTCCAGATGTATCAGTAATCAATGCTGTGAACTTCACTGTTCTGCATCTCAAAACCAATATGTTGGCAAAGGAAAACCTCAGACTAAGATAACGTGGAGTCCAAGGATCAAGATTTCATAAACGCTTTCAGGTATAATTTCTTCCCTAGCGGGAATGTCCGTGTAGAATTTCACGGAAATCACACTGTGTTCATGATTTGAGGCGCCCGACATATCCGCTTGGTTTAATGACTAGAAATACTGTGTACGGATTTGCCTTCAGCCAGACATGCACGCACGCACGCATGCATGCACGCACGCACGCACGCACGCACACACACTTTCAAGTATCATTTCTTCCTCTGCCTAATGGGAAAGTGCGTGCAAAATTTCACAGAAATCACACGCTGTGTTCATGATTTGTGGCATTTTGTTCAAAACGGAGCACTGCAAACTTTAGAAGCCAATCTTAGCCAATCAGGATGGAATATGAAAAATCTGACAAATTTAATCACTATAGATATAATGTGTACTGATATTAGTACAAAATCTGGGAGCACTGTCAAACTAAATGTTTGACATCCAGGGAGTGTGTGTACTGTTTCGCTGCGATCGGGCAAACGGTGTCAGAGATTAGCTATTCACAGATAGACACATGGACACACACGCACGCACGCACGCACGCACACGCACACACACACACACACACACACACACACACACACATAGGCGATTCTAGCCTCTTCCAGCAGGGTGTGCACGAACTCTATTACCTCATGCGCGCACGCGAAAAAAATTGCGGATATTAGCGGTTTTGTAATGTTGTTTTAGCGGATTTCTGCAGTTAATTTTGTACCCAAATGTAACACAATATAAACAAAAAAAAGTGTAAAACAGGTGCTTCTTTTTCTAGACACCATATGTCTATCTATAGGATTTATTTACTTATTTTGCAGACAGAGGCAGCACAGCCAGGACATATAAAGCCAAACATCAAGTTAATCATCATTCATCAAGCAATCAAGCAGTCATTTACAGTGTCAAATAAGCATTTCACAAAAACAAATAGTAGACACATCCTTATTACACAATGAACTGCAGCCTCCGGGTTTTGGCACTTGCAAACCTTTCAATTATTTTCTGCACTTTAATTTCGTGTATTTTCTCAATCTGTAAAATGCCTATATCTGACACTCTTTTATCAGTCATGGTTGTCCGTAAATACGTTTTAAGTTGTCTCAAAGTAGAGAAACTGCGCTCATAACATAATAGACTATGCCCTTGGAGGGAGTACAACAGCATTGTGTAAACAGAGATGTGTCTTTATGTACCTGTCCTCCTGAAAGCTTGCTCGGCGTTCTCAGAACCAAAGGCCCGACATGGAAAGCAGAACGCCCGGTCATGGCGCACGCTATACTCCAGCCAGGCAAAATCTTTAAACCACTCCTTTCTGAATGTTTTTCGCCAGCGGCCTTTAATGGACATTCTACATCTTCTGGCTGATATGGACCCAAAGCCAAAAACTGCTTGGCTTTATCCGGGCCATGGCAAGGGTCTCTTTCATGAACAAAGTTGGCTTCATTTGGCTCCTCTGGGTCTGGGCCTGGGGTAACAACAGTTGAGTCTGGAGTGGGGCTTGCTTGCTGTGGAGGAACCGGGGCCTCGGTCTCCGGCAACGGCGAGCCTTCCACAGTGATGTCGGTGGCTGGATCACTGCTGCTGCAAGCTCCGTCCACCTCCTCTGGTTCACGTTCATTAGCATTACTGTCAGTGTCGAGTGAACCCGTGTTCACATTTCCTGATGATGAATTATCGGTTGTGGCACTGGGTTTGCTCTTTTTTATAAAGAATTGGTCAATTGTCTTTGTATTTATAGTTCGTTTCGCCATTATTGCTGCTCTGCTGCTGTATCCATATTGTTTTAGGCGGGCGGAAACAGATAAGGAAATCACGGAATTGTGGGTCATCATATCAGAGAGTCACACAGCCGGCCAGCACAGGTGTCAATCTCACAGCCCACCCACAGTGCCTGCCAAGTCTGCCAACAGCGCCGTCGCCAAGCAAGCTGATAGGTCTTACATTGCAAGCAAGCAAGCTGAAATACTTGCCCCTCCACCTCTCTTTTTGCGCACATTTTACAAATCACGATCACTGTTTTATTTAATAATTATAAAATAAAGTTACATTACAAAAAAAAACTGTGGTGTATGTTATTATATGCATTTTATATGATGGTAATAATGTAGACAGCAGAAACAGCAGTTACTCTATTAAAATGAGAAACAGCCCCATCTAGTTGTTGTAGGGAGGTACTACCACCACACTAGCCGCCTCCCAGCCCACAATGATTACTACAGGGCAGCAGATTCCAATGAAGCCGAGCCGAGTTATGCGACGACGCCGGCCGTTGTACCAAACAATTTCGTTACTAGAAATATACTACTAAGGGTTTAGTGAGCTAAGGGCAGCCGCGAACTGCCATGCATGGATGATGGACAAGAAGAAGGGGTTGGGAGGAGCAGAAAAGGAAAGACTGCGAAAAAGGAAAGCTGCAGAAGCATCTGCAGCCAAATGTCACAAACTCGACATGTTTTTCCCCAAGCGTGTCCGTGTCCAACAGGAGACAGGTAAATATACACTTATCCTGTGTTAACTTTGCTACTAGTACTAACGTTAATGTTAGCCAGCCCAGGCTGTACTGGGCTGGCAGCCAAACTAAGCCAAACAATAACAGTGCAGCCACAGGTTGCCAAACTTTGGCTAGCTGCCTGTGACTGATTAGAGGTAACGTTAGCCAGTCACTCACTGACAGTCAATTTTGGCGTTTGTTGACATATTGTAAAGTTATTGATTTATGCATTAAAAGAGTGAACAGGTAGAGTGAGGGTGAGGCTTTGTTAATGTGCTGAGTGACTACAAGAAAAACGAGTTTTTAGGTTGACATGTCATTATAGTAGGCCTATACTATTTTCTAATATTAGGCTATATATAATTTTTTGCTAGTTGAAGACGTGAACCATGACAAAGACCCAGTTCCACCAATAGTCCAGTCATTGTAGGCCAACATTAGGCTAAACCTCAAACAAATTGCAATAGTAGCAAATTCAACTGATTTTGTTGTTTCCACAAGAGTTTCCATTTCATGCATTTCCACCATTTGTTTATCTTGTTTTCAGCTTAAATTTAACTGAAACCAAATGCTTTTATGGCAATGATATCATTGGATGATACCTTAAACAATACCCATAGGCCTACATGGTGTTCAAGCTCTCAATGCATCTCATCATGATGTGCAATTCAGTGACTCCCAACAAGTGCAGCAAGCAAGCCAAACCATGCATTGAACACAAGTGGGTAATTTATATGTGCCTTATATAGCGTCTTCCAGTGCAGACATAATGTGAATGGCTTCTTGTAAGGTTTTTGTTACAGGCTCACTATGAATGTTCACAAGAATGTGCCATGTGGTCAGAGCCAGCCTGTGAGTCTGTAACCTACCTCATTTGTACCTTGTGTCCAAATAGATATACAGTGTGAAACAGTATCTGCTTTGCAAATTATGTTTCTCTTTTAGAAATATTAGTGTTTGCTGTAATAGCTCTACAAACTTAGTTCAGAGTGTCAAGGGGAACTTTGATATTTTTCAAACTGGACCCTATTTTCTCATCTACTTTTATCTAAATGAGAGGTGGGATTTTCATAATTTGCAGTTGCTCCTGTTGGGAGCAGTGACTTTTGTTTCAATGTATTCCAATGGGACAATTGAGAACATAATCCATTTGCCCCATTGGAATAAATTGAACTGTCCCTCACTTCCTACAGTACAGGAGCAGTTGCAAATATTGACAATTAATTAATAAATAATGCTCAATTTCGACAATTAATTAATAAATAATGCTAAAAAAAAATTTGCTCGCGCGCTTCGCGCGCGAGCATGAGGGCCGGTCTGTTGCAAATCCCAGGGCTGAAAATTGGTCTCACCCCAAGCCTGCACACACACACACACACACACACACACACGGACGGACGGACGGACGGACGGACGGACAGACGGACAGACGGACAGGGTGCAAAACAGTCTCTGCCATGTCTTCAGCCTAGAGAGGACTAGTGCTTTTCTAAGTACCCACAGTCGCACACATTTTATACATGTAGATCACTTTGTTGTGTTATATTGCTGTGTATATTGTAAAGGAGGATTCACTTACTCTGTGTGTGAAAGTCCACTGAAGTCAGGAGGTGCCCATTTAGAACAGTCACTCTTCATAGACACAAGGCTGGGTGTTGGAGACTCTGGTCTGTGGCGTTTGGCAGAACACTGACTTACATCCATCTCTAGGTCTTTATTAAACCTGTCAGGGTTACAGTCAATGAAATAGATCATTTCTATGTCTTTATTAAACCTGTCAGGGTTACAGTCAATGAAATAGATCATCTCTAGGTCTTTATTAAACCTGTCAGGGTTACAGTCAATGAAATAGATCATCTCTAGGTCTTTATTAAACCTGTGTGTGTGTGTGTGTGTGTGTGTGTGTGTGTGTGTGTGTGTGTGTGTGTGTGTGTGTGTGTGTGTGTGTGTGTGTGTGTGTGTGTGTGTTTTATTACCACAACCACAGATGGGTAATGCATGCAGTTTTATGACAGTTCTATCCAGTGGAGGCTGACTCATTATCATCAAAGTTGACATTATTTGATTTGGTATAAAATCACCTCTAGGTACAGTATACACAGCCAATGTATTCTGTGGATTTATGAATCAAATATGGAAGGATGTCGTCATGCTAAAATATTAAGAGCCAGACCACGATTTCTGTTCAGTAGAGTTTGATAACAACTAAATTATATGTTGTTTTCTGTGTGTTTTACATTCTGACCTGGGATCAGTAGAGTGGTGTCCATCTTTGAAGTGAATAGGTTTATGCATGGACCAGTCACTCTTCATGGAGACACAGCTGGGTACAGGAGACCCTGCTCTCTGCTGATGGACCCTGAGAGAAACAGAGGATCAACATGATTTACTTTATTTATATTCAATCATTAGAATCCATGAGGAATCCACTCAGTCTCTTACAGATTACAGGTTCCTTGTGAACAGAAATCACACGCTGTGTTCATGATTTGTGGCATTTTGTTCAAAACGGAGGTCTGCAAACTTTAGAAGCCAATCTTAGCCAATCAGGATGGCATATGAAAAATCTGACAAATCTAATCACTATAGATATAATGTACTGATATTAGTACAAAATCTGGGAGCACTGTCAAACTAAATGTTTGACAGTGCTCTGACATCCAGGGAGTGTGTGTACAGTTTCGCTGCGATCGGGATCGGGTGTCAGAGATTAGCTATTCGCAGATAGACACATGGACACACACGGACGGACGGACGGACGGACGGACGGACGGACAGACAGGGTGCAAAACAGTCTCTGCCATGTCTTCAGCCTAGCGAGGACTAGTGCTTTATTTAGTACCCACAGTCGCAGGAATTTTATACATGTAGATCACTTTGTTGTGTTATATTGCTGTGTATTGTAAAGGAGGATTCGTTTACTCTGTGTGTGGAGGTCCACTGAAGTCAGGAGGTGCCCATCTAGAATGGTCACTCTTCATAGACACAAGGCTGGGTGTTGGAGACTCTGCTCTGTGAGGTTTGGCAGAACTCTGACTTTCATCCATCTCTAGGTCTTTATTAAACCTGTCAGGGTTACAGTCAATGAAATAGATCATCTCTAGGTCTTTATTAAACCTGTCAGGGTTACAGTCAATGAAATAGATCATCTCTAGGTCTTTATTAAACCTGTCAGGGTTACAGTCAATGAAATTGATCATCTCTAGGTCTTTATTAAACCTGTCAGGGTTACAGTCAATGAAATAGATCATCTCTAGGTCTTCATTAAACCTGTCAGGGTTACAGTCAATGAAACAGATCATCTATAGGTCTTTATTAAACCTGGCAGGGTTACAGTCAATTAAATAGATACAAAAACAGAAATACTGGATGCATAGTCACACAAAAACACACAAACACACACGCTCACAATAATATACCTATAGTCTCTGACCAACACACTCAAAGCATGACACACTGTGACAGCTGCACACACACATGCACACACACGCACACACGTGTGCACGCGCACACAACTCAAAACTACACAAACAGTATAAATGAATATGTAATTAATAAATACATAATGTGAATGAATACATACACATTAGGCCAAACTGAGGCCTTTGATGTCCTGCACACTGAAAATAACAATGTGTCTCAGTCCTTGAATCCAAACAAGCACAGAATGTACAGAATGTAAACAACACTCATGAACTTATTCACAGTCAACATTGGTCATAGGCCTATTGAAGTATATGACCAATAAGACCAGACTGAACCAGACTGGTCTTAACACATTATCAAACTTTCTCCAAATAATAGATGGACTGCCTATAATGAGGATAATGAGTTGCAAGCTGCTTTGCCTTATGTTCTTGGACAACCTTTTGATACTCAAGCCCCCCAAGACCACCAACCTGTGGACATGGTCCAAGCTGCCAAATATAAAAGTAAATATAGCTGCAAGCAGCGATAAAGTGTCCAAGGCATAAAAAGCAGGAAAGCAAAAAGGCATCAAGGGAAAGCAAAGAAGAATATCAAAGAAAAACTAGAAGCAGTGTTCTTCCGAACAGGACTCCGGCAGGTCAGGTAGGTTTTTTTTGGCCTAGCGGTGACTCTATAATAGGCCAAAGTGAAAAGGGTGCCACGTGTTCTTGGGCCTTTCACGGCAATCGGACGCTGCATGCGGGATTTGAAGCATTTTGTTCCAAAAATGTGTTTTGCAAAAATTGACCCGCTGGTGGCGCTATAACAGGCCAATGTGAGAAGGGTGGCATCTGTTCCTTGGCCTAGTGGGAATGTGTGTGCAAAATCTCACACACATAGCAGGCTGCGTTTGAGACATTTTGTTCAAAAAGGAGCAATCCTGCAAACCTTGGAATTCAATGTTAGCCAATTAGATAGAATATGATATCTGACAAATCCGTCATGATTACATCACTGTAGAGATACTGTGTACTGATTTGTGTGATTTTCGGATAAAATCTGAAGGAGTAATATCGAAGAATGTGTTTTACATACTGTAAGTTGGCCTTCTGGTGGCGCTATAAATGGCAGATGTGAAAAATGCAGGGCACAGGTTTTTCCTTGGCCTCTGGGAAGTGTGCATACAAAGTTTTAAACTAATCGGTGGTTATAGGTAAAAGCACAAATTGGCCTCTACACAACATGTATGCAAAAGACTGTAGGCCTATATGCAACAGACATAAAAAACTGTTACACCTGGACAGTTTGATTATGTACTGTACATAGTAAGCCTTGCTGAGCTATGAAGATCATATGAATCGGCACGGCTATGAATCTCATAGGGCAGGAGCCTATCTCCTGTTTCTGTAGCGTAAGGCAACTTGATGTACAAGTACACCCCCTGGACATGACGCTAGCATGTCACAGGTAATTTCCCCCATTCCAACCCCTGATTCTGAGTTTCAAGCAGGGAGGCACTGGGTAACATTTTTTAGAATCTTTGGTATGACGCGACCGGGGCTTGAACCTGGATCTCCCAGTCTCAGGGCAGACACTCAAACCACTAGGCCACTGAGCTGGTACATGATATCGTTGCAATCCTTGGAAATCACAACATAGGTGTAGACATGACAGTTTGTATTATAATGCTTGTTTCAGGATTTATGATGCAAAATACATTATTTAGTAATGGCGGATATTAAAATACGCATCAAGGGGGGTTGGGGGACATTTTTAGGAAGGCTCCATATCAGACATTGTTCAAGGAACCAAACTGTGAAGTGTACCAAATATCATGGTTTTACACTTATATAAACCCCAGGCGGGATTCGATCCAACGACCTTCTGCATGAAAGGCATATGCCCTGACCACTACACTAGGCAGCCACAGAATCTGTTAGCCATGTTTGTTTAAAAAAAAAGTTCTATGTAGGCTGAGTGCCTTGATTTTATTGATTTCTTTTTTATATTTTGGAGGCTTGGGGTGAAATCAATCTGAGTAAATGTAATCTATTGTATGTATTTCTGACATTTTCGAGTGATCATATTTTCTTTTACTCAGAACAGAAAAAAAACGGCTGGTAGAGAAGGGCTCATTTTAAACATGAACGTGATCTGGAGTTAGATGAGACGTGTCAACATTAAAGAGTTTGACATAGGCACATGCCATGGGCATCCAGGACGTTAACATCAGCTCAACCCGACGTGGGGTTTGAGCTCACAACCATCCGTATATCAGGCACAAGTACTGACCACTACACTACGGTAGTCACGCATAAAGGACCTGTCATTTAAAAAAAAAGAAAAAAAAAAGAAAAAGTTTCATGCATACAAAGTTTTACACTAATCGGTGGTTATAGGTAAAAGCACAAATTGGCCTCTACACAACATGTATGCAAAAGACTGTAGGCCTATATGCAACAGACATAAAAAAAAAACTGTGATACTATGCACCTGGACAGTTTGATGATGTACATAGTAAGCCTTGCTGAGCTATGAAGACCATATGAATCGGCCAGGCTATGAATCGCCTATCTCCTGTTTCTGTAGCGCAAGGTAACTTGTTGTACAAGTACACCCCCTGGACATGACACTAGTATGTCGCAGGGAGTTACCCCCAATCCAACCCTAGATGTTGAGTTTCAAGCAGGGAGGAACTGGGTCCCATTTTTTAGAATCTTTGGTATGACGCGACCCGGGTTTGAACCCAGATCTCCCAGTCTCAGGGCAGACACTCAAACCACTAGACCACTGAGCTGGTACATGGTATCATTGCAATCCTTGGAAATCACAACATAGGTGTAGACATGACAGTTTGTATTATAATGCTTGTTTCAGGTTTCAGGATTTATGTCATGGTTATATGCTTATACAAGCCCCAGGTGGGATTCGATCCAACGAGCTTCTGCATGTAAGGCATGTGCCCTGACCACTACACTAGGCAGCCACAGGATCTGTTAACCACGTTTGTTTAAAAAAAAAGTTCTATGTAGGCTGAGTGCCTTGATTTTATTGATTTCTTTTTTATATTTTGGAGGCTTGGGGTGAAATCAATCTGAGTAAATGTAATCTGAGTATTTCTGACATTTTCGAGTGATCATATTTTCTTTTACTCAAAACGGCCGGTAGAGAAGGGCTCATTTTAAACATGAACGTGATCTGGAGTTAGATCAGACGTGTCAACATTAAAGAGTTTGACATACGCACATGCCATGGGCATCCAGGATGTTAACATCAACTCTACCCAACGTGGGGTTCGAACTCACAACCATCGGAATATCAGGCACAGGCACTGACCACTACACTACGGCAGTCACACATAATGGACCTGTCATTTTTAAAAAAAAGAAAGAAAAAATAAAAAGTTTCATGTAATGTACTTGACGCCTTCTTTCAAAATGATATAGCGCCCCCCTTTGGCCAATTGGGGTAAGATTGGTTTCAGTGATATTTGGACTAACCCTCTATAGAGAAACAAAGCCATGTCGTCACTTGTGCGTAATGTCGCCCTCTGCGGGGTTCATGCTGGTATTGTTTTGCATTCAAATCGCCATTGGAGATTATGTGTTCCTCGCATATAAGGACTGTGTTAAAAATATAAACACACCATGTGCGCGTTTCTGTCAGCGGGGGGGTTCTGCATAGTTTATGATATTCATTCATATCTGATATAGCCTGTTGTCAGAGAAAATGTAATCAACGCTGTCCTACTAAATGTTGGAAACTACAGAGAGAAACTCGTGTCTGGGACAGACTGTCGCTGCTAAAATACGTCACGCAGCCCCGGCTACTCGTAAACATTCCAGAGATTCCTTTACGTCAGCTGTCAGTCACACAACGCAGTGAATCATCATTGTTACATATATAATTATTTCAAGTTAATTCAAAAGTAATTCACAACGGCAGTTTCTGTGTTTGACATCATGTCATTTTTTAAAGAAGAAGAGAAAAGCGTGAAGAGAGGGGAGAATCATTTCAAATCTGGTCATGTAGAACAGTGCATGTATGCAGATGGCCAATTAACTGGACTGGTCAGGGCCAGCATGCGCGATCGATTATATCGCGTTTCGGTAAGTAGTTAATTAAAAAAGATAAAATAAAATAAACATTCATTGATCCCCATTGGTAAATTCACCTGCAAAAGCATCTTTTAACAACATAAACAAGACCGTAAAGGGACTTATTTGGGATGCTCCTTTTAGGCAGGGTGTTTAACTGTACTTGTACTGTACACCTTTTATTTGTATTGTAGCCTACTGTTCTCCATTTCTGTCTAATAAAATATCCAATCAATCAATCAATCAATCAATCAATCAATCCTCAAAGGCCTCTGGTGGATTGTATTTGACCATATGAGTTAACAATACATACATCAGCATCATAGCCTATTTTGATATTATAGCCTATATATTAATACACTACTTTATGTATTAGCAATCATAGGCTACTGTATGTTACTCAGTCTAAGTGGAGGTGACTGTTACATTTTAAGGTTGATTTATTTTTCTTTTAATCTCTAATGTCTTTTCAATGATTTTATATTAGCCTACTTTTTTAAAAATCTTGGCAATATTTATTTCCTTTATTTCCAACAGCACACAACAGCTTTGGTATGATGCACTGAACATCTTGTCACTTGGCAGGTCTCCTTGGGGAATGCAGGGATTGCATCCACAAGTTGTGAATGCCCACGGGGGTCGTTTAAGTGCAGTCATGCAGCAGCACTGGCAATCTTTGCCACCCACAACATTGGTGCCACTGATACAGAATGTCGGTGGAAAAAGCCAACTTCTAATAAAGAAGTCAACTCTGCCCATAATCTGTACCACCGAGATACAGAGTACTGCAGCCTGCAGCCTGGGGCACTTACAGAAGACAAGCGCCAGAAGTTGCGTGACCGATACAGGGGAAGATGTATACCATTTGGATTCAACTTTTCCCCAGAACCAGAAAAGGTTTCCCCAGAGCCAGGAAACGATTGTTCCCCAATCACCTGCTCAACTGTTGCAGAAATTGTGGCTCAGTGTGGACATTTAGGACCGGCTGCCATCCTCTCCAGGATGGAACTGACCGAGGAACAGCAGCAGATCATCCAGTCCATGACTGTTGGCCAGCGGGACAAGCAGGAGTGGCATGATCACAGACAAGGACGTCTCACAGCCAGCAATTTTGGATCTGTACTGAAAGCCAAGCGCATCACCCCAAGTCTTCTGAAAAGGCTACGAGGGGAATACGACCTTGGCAGAGTGAAGGCAGTGCAGCACGGTGTTTGCAACGAGCGGGAGGGGGTCAATGCATTTGAGAAGGAAACAGGAAAAAAGGTTGAGCAGTGTGGACTCTTCCTTACAAGAAGTGGAATCCTCGGTGCCTCTCCTGATGGCCTAGTAGGCACAGACAGCCTCCTTGAAATAAAATGCCCTTATCGGGATAGGAACCTGACACTCGAAGAGGCAGTTCTCAACAAAGACTTCTGTCTCCAGAGGGAAGGTGGGACCTACAGCCTCAAACAAGACCATATGTACTGGCACCAGGTCCAGGGTCAGCTCCACATAACTGGACGAACCACCTGCTTCTTTGTCGTGTGGACAACCAAAGATGTGGTCATCATTCCCATCCCCTACAATGACTCTTGGAAGGATAACATTCCAGCTTTGGAGGCCTTCTACAAAGTCCACATGCTCCCAACTTATGTCAGCAAGTGATTAGGCAGGGCGTGTCTGATAAAATAAATACACCATTCAATACTGAATCAAGAAACTGAAAGAACTGTCCGGATGCGTCTCACAGAAAGAAACCTGACACACCAGACAAGACATAACGGCTTTGTGGCATGTGGTTCCGGTGCTTCCATATCACCCTTCATCCCCCTCATAACATTTAGACCAGTGGTATTCAATGTTTTTCAGTCCAAGAGAGATGAAGCAGGGACCCCCGCTATATTGAATAGAATTGTTGCAGAACTTTTTTCATGGGTTCTTACTTCATAGACTTTTACATATTTTATCGTTGCAATTGGGCATGAATGTGTTGGATTCATGTTAATGTGTTTTTTCAGACAGTTAACTTTTGAAACCCTTAAAGGAAAATTCCAGAATAAAACATATTAATCCTTAATCAGCCTTTTATCACGTCTGTACATACCTGGTATGATGGATTTTTATCATAGTCCTTCCAGTTTTTACTTCTCCTGGACTCCTCAGATCTCTCTCCCACAGCCAAAACGGCGGTCAATTGTGGTTCTCCCAAAGCGCTAATTTTCACCGCTGCAAAGTTACTTTTTTCTTCATGAATCTGCTATTTATAGTTCATTGAGAGCCAGTAATCCACTGTTTTATCGCGGGTTGAGGGAAATGGCCGTTGTTGACATGATCCCAATAGTACTCACAGAAGAAGAATGAAGTCTCGCGTAGGGGTGGGCGATATGGCGATAATTATCGTCTCGGCGATACAGCTTTGCCACGATAGGCCATTTCAGAATATCGTTTCTCTCGTGATACAAACAGTCATTTAGAAAAGGCTCTGGATACAGCGAGTGCACGTTCCATGAGTCGCAGCTCTATTGCTTAATTTATACTTCTATAGTACTGTGGTGTAATTCGCCAAAAAGAACAGATCTACAAGCTATAACGTGTCGCGGCTCAACGTGTCATATAGTTTGAGGATCTGTCCCCTGCTTTCACGGCCCCTCCCCCGTGCAGCACGCAGACAGGCTACAGAGTGTCTACAGCACTGACTGAGTTGTGATTGTGTGCAGGAGCACGGCACAGTGGTCCACGATTTAGTTTCACTTTCACGGGACTTTAGTAAAGCAGTGATGCAGCTTGGCCTGCATTCTTTGAAGCATATTTTTTATAATGGATGCATTAAACTAACAGGACGCAAACTACTTATCCGTCCTGCTATCGCTATCAGCCATCTCACTGCTTGCAAAGCTGAACTGTGCTGGAGTCTCAACCATAGCTGTGTGTTCTGGCAGTATTGATGAGATGATTTAGATCACCTTGTAAATCCATGCATCTGTTTTTATTAACTATAAACAAGTAGCTATTTGCTGCTATTTGTAAAGTGCTTATGTTTTCACCATTGATGCATGCGTGTGGCGTCGCGAATCGCGGTGAAATCGTCGCGTCTATTTTGCGTCTATTTTATCTATTACATAATTGGCTTAGTCATAAAAACCATGCCATTATTGTTAGTAGAAAAGCGAAAAGCTAGGATGATAATGAGTGAGTAATTCTCTAAAAATAAAGCTTGTATCATAACAAACCTCCTGACTTTGGTTGGTCATAAGGTAATTTGTTTTCCCTCAAGTTTCAATGGTAAGGCATGGGTTGTTGTCAACCTGTGGGTCAAGACCCCCAGAGAGGTCCCGCCAAATTGTTTTGAATATAGCCTATCTACAAGCTCACAACACTCAAAAAACATTTCAAAGGAACCCATAAAACATTTCTGGGACCCATTTGAATGACCTGAACCATCATCACACCAACTAGTAAATATTTTGAGGTAAAAGATGATAATTGTTTAATCAAACATCTGAATGTTATCATTAAAAAAAAACTATCTTTCTATCTGCAGCATAAAAATGAATAGATTATAGAATATCTGTGTGGGTCTAATAAACCAACCATAAGGTAATTTGTTTTCCCTCAAGTTTCAATGGTAAGGCATGGGTTGTTGTCAACCTGTGGGTCGAGACCCCCAGAGAGGTCCCGCCAAATTGTTTTGAATATAGCCGATCTACAAGCTCACAACACTCTGATAACATTTTAAGGGAACCCATAAAACATTTCTGGGACCCATTTGAATGACCTGAACCATCATCACACCAACTAGTAAATATTTTGAGGTAAAAAATGATAATTGTTTAATCAAAAATCTGAATGTTATCATTAAAAAAATCATAGATTAGTCTATCTATCTTTCTATCTGCAGCATACAAATGAATAGATTATCTATAGAATATATGTGAGGGTCTAATAATCATAATAAACCTAAAAACCCGCATAAAACAGTATCGTGATAATATCGTGTTTCGTGATACTGCATGAAGCATATCGTGATAATGCTTTTATCCAGTATCGCCCACCCCTAGTCTCGCGTCTCGCGTCATTACCGCGTTTCCTTTAGCTTTTTCTTTAGCGCAAAAGAAAGCTTTCTCCTGGAGTTATTACAGCCAGTATGTACACAACAAGGCATCGTGGTATATATATAAAAAATAAGAAAGCAGAAGAATATAATCTAGTTAGTCTATTGATCGCTAGAATCTAGTAATATGACTGAGAAGGATTCATAACAAAGCATTTTAACGGACTTCCTGTAGTCATAAGGTAATTCTATTACCTTTATTTATTTTATTTTTTCCTCAATACATTTCTTCGATTTTATTTATTATTTATTTATGGAATTACTTATAAAATAACTTTGACGTGTATTATTATTAGGTAAAAATTACTTCATGACCACAGAAACGTGTCTTTCATGAGGTACTTTTTACCTAACGTTTATTTGGTGAGGCATTGCAGAATGTCTTGAGGAAAATACGATTATTTTGTGATTATATTGTAGCCTACATTGTTTACAAATAATAATACACGTCAAAGTTATTTTATAAGTAATTCCATAAATAAATAATAAATAAAATCGAAGAAATGTATTGAGGAAAAAATAAAATAAATAAAGGTAATATAATTACCTTATGACTACAGGAAGTCCGTTAAAATGCTTTGTTATGAATCCTTCTCAGTCATATTACTAGATTCTAGCGATCAATAGACTAACTAGATTATATTCTTCTGCTTTCTTATTTTTTATATATATACCACGATGCCTTGTTGTGTACATACTGGCTGTAATAACTCCAGGAGAAAGCTTTCTTTTGCGCTAAAGAAAAAGCTAAAGGAAACGCGGTAATCACGCGAGACGCGAGACTTCATTCTTCTTCTGTGAGTACTATTGGGATCATGTCAACAACGGCCATTTCCCTCAACCCGCGATAAAAGAGTGGATTACTGGCTCTCAATGAACTATAAATAGCAGATTTATGAAGAAAAAAGTAACTTTGCAGCGGTGAAAATTAGCGCTTTGGGAGAACCACAATTGACCGCCGTTTTGGCTGTGGGAGAGAGATCTGAGGAGTCCAGGAGAAGTAAAAACTGGAAGGACTATGATAAAAATCCATCATACCAGGTATGTACAGACGTGATAAAAGGCTGATTAAGGATTAATATGTTTTATTCTGGAATTTTCCTTTAATGATTAGTATATTTTATTGTTGGCTCTGTACTCTGTCTGCTCTGTACTCTGTCTGTACTCTGTCTGAAAACAACTAATCTACAAACTCACATCTTGCAGCGAGGCGCTGTGAGCTTGTGGATCTGTTATTTTCGGCTAATGTTCCCCAACACACAAAGATTTGGCGGCCCCCCTGTGATTACAGTGTGTGGACCCCCAGTTGAAGACCCAACTCAGACATTGACACTAAGGCTTGCCCACCTGCCCCCAACAGGTAAATAAAACCTTAGGGCAGGTGGAGTTTGCTTTCAGGTTGCCCGACCGGGCAAGTGCTTGTTTGAGAATGGGACACAACCCTCTATAAACACAACATGTCTAAATACCTGAACGTGGCCAGAGCGCTCTGTCTTCTGGTCTGTGGAATAGAGCGCTGTTTACCTTGTTTTCACTGTTGCTACACTTAAAAATATAAAATGGGTGTGCGTGTGAACCGATAGTCATAGCTATTTAGGTATTTGAATAAAACATTTGGTATGACAGTTTTTATCGCACAGCCCCAAAAAGTAAAACTAAATAAGTGTTAAATTGAAACATAATTCAAATTTTACCTATCATTTTATAATGCACAATTTACTTTTCGGGCAAGTGGGCTTGAATTTCGGGCAAGTAGAACATGACCTGTACTTGCCCGACTGGCAAGTGCCTCTTAGAGAGACCTTAGTGTCAACCCCTGGCCCATGATTCAGACAGTACTAACCAGTAATCAGTTTTGAAATGTCATTAACTAAAAAAAATCATTTGTGCCATCCCATGTAGACATTTTGTATTTGTTGTTGAGAATAAAGTTATTGTTTCTTTGTCAGTTAACAATTCAGTAAATCTGCAATAATAGGGGGAAAAGGAAAGGCTAGTAGGCCAAATTTGTGTTTCTGATGAAGGCTAAAAAAAAGCAAAAGCCTGTCCTAGATGATGTCGACTGAGCCACAATTTCTGGAATGGTTAAGCAGGTGATTAAGCAGATGAACAGTGCTTTTCTGTCTCTGGGGAAATCCTAAAGGTACACATCTAACCCTCCATTGGTTACTCAACTGCTGATGCTCGTCTTCTGTAAGTGACCAGTACTGGAGTGATTTGTTCTCCTCGTCTTGAAGGTACATTTTATGGGCAGAGTTGACATTGTAGGTTTGTGGGACCAATAACCTGTGGCAAACATGGTTAGGAATTGTATAAAACATTAAGGGAAATGGCACAGACACTTAAAATATTCCCAAGCATCTTTAATAACAAATCAAACAATTCAATTATAAGAGACATTTTAATCAACACTGTCTGAAAAGTTAGAAACTGCACAAAGACAATTCTGTGTTTGAAACAGATGCATTCCCCAAGGAGACCTGCCAAGTGACAAGATGTTCAGTGAATCATACCAAAGCTGTTGTGTGCAGTTGGAAATAAATATTGCCAAGATTTCTTTTTAAGTAATAAATGAAAGATTAAAAGACAAATAAATCAGCCTTAAAATTTGACAGTCACCTCCACTTGGACTGAGTAACATACAGTTGCTAGTACCTGACCAGTCCAGTTAATTGGCCATCTGCATACATGCACTGTTCTACATGACCAGATTTGAAATGATTCTCCCCTCTTCACGCTTTTCTCTTCTTTAAAAAATGACATGTCAGCTAGTAGTAGTAGTATGATTGCTAATACATAAAGTAGTGTATTAGTAAAATATCAATAAATAGGCTATGAGGTTGATTTATGTAATGTTAACTCATATGGTAAACTCCACCAGTGGCCTTTGAGGATTGATTGAATATTATTACAGAAATTGAGAACAGTACAAGTATAGTCAATAAAAAAAATATAGGCCAATATAAAATAAATTAACAAACCCAGCTCCATCAAAACATTCCTGAGATTCCTAGATTACGTCAGCTGTCTGACACCATTTGACTTCAAGGAGGCCATTTGTGCCTGGACCTGGTGCCAGTACAGATGGTCTTGTTTGAGGCTGTAGGTCCCACCTTCCCTCTGAGTCTTTGTTGAGAACTGCCTCTTCGAGGTCAGGTTCCTATCCCGATAGGGGCATTTGACTTCAAGGAGGCTGTTTGTGCCTACAGGGCCATCAGGAGAGGCACAGAGGATTCCAGTTATTGTAAGGAAGAGTCCACACTGCTCAACCTTTTTTCCTGTTTCCTTCTCAAAGGCATTGACCCCCTCCCGCTTGTTGCAAACACCGTGCTGCACTGCCTTTACTCTGCCAAGGTTGTATTCCCCACGTAGCCGTTTCAGGAGGCTTGGGGAGATGCGCTTGGCTTTGAGTACACATCCAAAATTGCTGGCTGTAAGACGTCCTTGTCTATGATCATGCCACTCCTGCTTGTCCTAGTCATGGACTGGATGATCTGCTGCTGTTCCTCTGTCAGTTCCATCCTGCAGAGGATGGCAGCCGGTCCTAAATGTCCACACTGTCACGATTGGGAAACCTTTTCTGGTTCTGGGGAAAAGTTGAATCCAAATGGTACACATCTCCCCCTGAATCGGTCACGCAACTTCTGGCGTTTGTCTTCTGTAATTGCCCCAGGCTGATTTGTATACAACTAGTATGACACCTCAGGGTGACATGCCATTTCTTGGCCATCTGGCCAGTGATGTATATCTGACCAGTTACACCATACTACAGTATATGGAGGCCACATCGGCCATGTACCACACTAACAGAATCCATGGCCAAGACAACCCATAACTGTGTGGCTGGTTCTACAGACAGGGATCTCCATGTATGGGCATAAAAGGGTATGACGTCAGACGTCATAGGACTTTCACATCATTAATAACTGAGTAAGCATGTTTGGGTTCTCAAAGCGTATCTCTATATACAGTACATGGATCTCCATATATGGGTAACAGGGGTCATCATAGGACTTCATTCCCATATGAAGTCCTGTTAGATATGGGCTTAGGGAACTCCATATTATATGGACATAATAAGGATTCTGTTAGTGTGACATCACAGTGAATCCAGAGCATGATGTCAGAGCGACAAACCCATCGAACCAGTCAGGAGTGACAGAGATAAATACAGCACATACATGCGGACAAGCTGTGACCGTTTACATACTAACAATATCTTTTTTCCCCCTTTTTTTTTGTTTTTTGTTTTTTGGTCTTTTTTTTCTTTTTTTTTTTAGAATAGAAAAGCACGGAGAGGGGAGAATCAATTCAAATCTGGCCATGTCATTCACATACCAGAGAATCCTTTTTTTTTTTCTTTTTTTCGTTTTCTTTTTTTTTTTTTCTTTTTTTTTAAGATTAGAAAAGCGTGAAGAGAGGGGAGAATCAATTCAAATCTGGCAATGTCACTTACATACCAGAGAATCCTTCATTTTATCTATCAAAGGATCCTGCATGTTCACCAAAACACAACAGACCTGAACTAGCACATCAGCATAGCATCGCATACAGGGTGGAATGAAGCTGAGGATCTTAAAGTCTTTTATACGTGCGTTAGCTCGCTCAACGTGAATCCTATTACTAGCAATACTCTTTGTTAGCAGGACCTCGCTTTCTGTGAACTTTCCATTGTTGAGGAAAGGTGGGATGTTGACTGATACTCCCTCTGGCAGGATGTCAGAAATTAAAAAGCCTTTGTCTGCTAGAATTAAATCTCCGGGTTTAAAATGATTAAGGATGCCAGACTGCTGCACTATAGCTTTATCAGAAACTGAACCGGGAAACAGATTGCTACAGTAAGTAATGACACCATTCGGTGCAACTCCCAACAAGAACTTGAAGGAGTGCATCCCTCTATATGCAGAATAGGTCTGTTTCTGTTCATCCATTGGATGAGGTGCAGCTATTTTTATGTCAGTACAGTCAATGATCATTCTGCAGTTTTTGTATTTATCATTCTGGAAGGAAGCAGGGAGGCTTAATTGATTCTTTTCTTTACTTGGCACTTTACTCATGAGGTCTTTAAAGAAAATCTCATGTAGTACATGGATATAAGTGGTTATTATATTGCTGACTGTGGCAGTGCTACAGTGGAACAACTGGCCAACGAACAACTGCTTATTCGGGTAGTTCTTCCTCAATTTCATGAGGGTCATGAGAACTTGGTCCTCCAGTGAGAGAACCTCCACGTTCCATCCACTGAAATAAACAATAGAGTCCTTGAACAGTCCCACATAAAAAACAACATCCAAGAACCTTGCTCTGTCGGGCAGACCTGTCTCCATGCGGAGGACATCTTCAGGTAGTTCAGAGGCAGAGTACCTCACCCTACAGTACTCTTTCTTCTCCCGTAAAGTTTCCAGCTCGCTCATGCACTCTTCATGATGAGCATCGTCAATGATTTTCTGGATTCTTGGCCAATCCGCAGAGGTGGATTTAACAGGAGGTGCCGTGGCAGAGGTGCATGGACTTGCTGGTGGTTGCATGAGAAGGACAGGGACAGAAAGACAGAAATGGACGGTTAGTCATTAAACGATGAAGGTGGGAGTATATTTACAGGCAGATGATGGTGGATGAATTTCAACATTAAAAACAACATACATGAAACTGTCATTTCCGGTGAAGCTTCCACTGTGCCTAGATCGGTTGCAGAGGTGCTTGGATTTGCTGGGGGGGAGAGGGGGGGGGGGGGGGGGGAAGAGAGAGAGAGAGAGAGAGAGGGAGAGAGAGAGATTTAGTCATGAAAAAATGTAGGTGAAAGTTATATTTATTTACAGGCAGATGTAGAAGTTGATGAAGTTCACCATTAAAAACATACTTGAAATGCATGGAACTGGCATTTCCTGTGAAGACTCCAGTGTGCCTGGATCAGTTGCAGAGGTACTTGGATTTGCTGCTGAGGGGGGGGGGGAAGAGAGAGAGAGAGAGAGAGAGAGAGAGAGAGAGAGAGAGAGAGAGAGAGAGAGAGATTTAGTCATGAAAAAACGTAGGTAAAAGTTATATTTATTTACAGGCAGATGTAGAAGTGGAAAGGAGTGTGGATCACTAGCATCCTTTAAAATTGCCCTGAAAAACCACTTCCAGGCAGCAGCCGTTCGCAACTGGTAAAAAAAAAACTAACCTAGCCCAACCCTACCCTCCCCTGCCCCTTCTTTGTATATACTTACTTACTTACTGTTTAGACTCTTTTTTTTCCCTCTCATTTTTCTTTTCTTTACATATCTACTGCATAGTACGTGTTCTATTCGGCTGTCAATTTTATATGAGATACTTAAATGGTTTCCTGTGGAAATAAGCTTAGTCTTTTCATGGATCTACTTTTAGTAGACCTTGTACCAGTGAACTGTACCGTCATGAAACTGTACCTTTTCCTATGCAAACTTCTAATAAAGTATTCAATCAATCAATCTATCAATGAAGGTCACCATTAAAAACCACATACATGAAACGCATGGAACTGGTCTTTTGGGTGAAGCTTTCGGTATGCCTGGATCGGTTGCAGCAGAGGTGCTTGGATTTACTGGAGTTGAGGACACACACACACACACACACACACACACACACACACACACACACACACACACACACACACACACACACACGTAACTTAGTCATGAAAAGATTGAGGTGTAAGCATATTTATGGGCAGATGATGTAGAAGTGGATGATGTTGAACATTAAACACATAAGATGTATGGAAGTGGAGGTGAATAGCTTGAGGTTGCATACCTGCAGAACGGGGCCTAACCCTAACCATAGGGCCTTTTCTCCCCTCGAACCATATGGGCCCTTTGGTTTTACCCGCAGGAAAATGGCAGCTGCAGACCCGCGAATCTTCACTGGGCCTCCGGTCTTTCCGTCTAGAAAAAAGGAGGGGAAAAAAGATGTTAGACATTATTATTTAGAGAGACAAATAGGGCAGTCACAAGCATGTTTACCCAAGGAGCTGTCTACAAAAATATAGTAGGCCCAAACCAAAGAACATTGCTTGCAGGCAGGGCTGCAAGGAGTAGTTCACCCCCAAAATTACTTTTTTTCTATTGATAACTCACGCCATGGAGACTTGGGTTCAATAATATATGTTTTAGTTTTTTTGCTGCATGAAAAATGTATTACAATAAATATACGCTCATCGATTCCGGGAAATTGATTTGGGGCCCCATCCGGAATCAATGGAGGTAAGTTTATAATAATCAAACTTGTCTTAGGAATTGCGACAACTACAAAACAATATTATTGAACTCAGTCTTCATGGCGTGAGTAATCAATAGAAAAAAAGTCATTTTGGGGGTGAACTACTCATTTAAAGGCTGTAGGTTGGCAGGCTCATCAGGTTCTAAACTTCTATGAAGAAATATCTCCCCTTGCTTTCAGTGGGTGAGCTAATGAATCAGATACACGTTTATAACCTCCAACTGTAACAGGGGGAGACCAGGATAGGAGCCAGCTTCAGCTTGCCACACTGCTGCCCTGATAACCCAGCAAAACAGACACCCAGAGGTGGTAAAGGTACTCAAATGGTTTAGCAAAAGTAATGGCAAAATCATTTACAAAAAGTACTCATTATGCAGAATGTCCCATTTCAAGTTTTCAAATGTATACAAATCTTTTGAAAATAGATCTACAAGCTCACAATGTGTCACAAGCGTGTTGTAGATAGACTATTTCCAAATGGCCAAAATGTCTATAGGGTTGAGGCATTTAATGTATGTTTTGTAATAATAATCAAACTACAAAGTAACTAATAACTTATGTTTTCAAATAAATGTAGTGGAGTAAAAGTACAATATTAGGGCTTGAGATGTAGTGGAGTAAAGTAAAAGTATTGGAAAGAGGAAATATTCAAGTAAAGTACAGATACCTCAAAACTGTACTTTGTACAAAATTGGTACACAGTAACGTTGCTAGGTTTTCAATGTAATGGATCCCACGCATTACAACGGTGAAAACATCTTTGTTACTTTACACCAATGGCAGTACCCTACCTGCCGTGAGCTTTCCTCACCATAACAAATACATTTGATTCATCCATTTACTTTATTGGTTTGAGAAAAGTAAAGTGAACTATGTCTGAAAGACGCTTGCTCAGGCAGCGCACTGATTACCACTTGCAGGTGCGCACACGCACACAATGTCCCTTGCACGCGCTTAACGAGCACGAACCAACGAGCACGCACCAGCCCTCGTTTGACGGCCAGCCTTTTGTACATTATGTTTTCTGCTTTTCTAATATTGAATTGATGCTATCCTATGTTCTATCCGTATATCTATCAATGTTATACGAGATGGGCCTACATAAAGTGGTTCCAGTGTAAATAAGATGCTTACTAGGATCTCCTATTAGTTGACCAGTGATTTGAGCTGTTATGAAACTTTACTTTTTCATTTTTCCTATTGCAAACTTCTAATACATTCTTCAATAAATCTATGAGTTGTCCTTTGACAAGCACACAATCTCATTTAGCAGTAACATTTTGGCTCGAAGTTGCCATGAATAGAACTCACCGTATCTTTTCAGTCCAACAGCGTCTTGTCCACTCGTCGGTTGGAAAACGATAAAAAGAACAACCATGGCCGCTTGCCCCGCTGCGATGATTGCAGTCGGGAACAAAACACAGTACCATTTCTGCTCTTTTGTAAAGTTTTTCTTTTGAGTTCGTTGAAACAAGTGTAACGTCCGCGGTCTTGTTCAGATTTCAGAATGAGTAAAATAGCTCAGCTGTGTGTTGCTTGGCGGTAACAAGTACTGCCCGTGACGTATGTTCTGTGCGCCGGGCAGCAGCGGCGTTCATGGGAAGTGTAGTTGTTGTGTTTTGTGTAACTCGTTTCCTGCTCGTTTCTAGCGTTTATTGTGTTACTCTTTGGGTAAGTCTGTATATTTCCACCTTAGTCGATGCTTAATGTCCATTTGGGTCAATTCGAGAGCATGGTGTGTTTATATTTTTAACACAATTCTTATATGCGGTAATCGCAAATTCTCCAATGGCGATTTCAATACAAAACAATACCAGCATGAACCCCCTAGAGGGCGACATTTCACGCCATTTCACGGAAGTGACGTCACACTTCACTGCTGAATAGTAGTTCATCATGAAATTTTACTTTGCATGTATGTTTTAGAGGCAGAAGAATAATTTGCATAAGACTTGCAATGTTGATTGAATTATTAAAAAAGCATGTTTCAATAAAAAAAAAAAAACGATCTGACAGATCTTTAGATATTGGTCCAAAGTTCATGTAAAAAAAGTTCCGTGCACGTGACACGAAAGTTCCGGAATAAAAGCGGGTTTAAGTGTTTTACAAACTGCTCAAAATGTCGGAAAATCTAAGGGCGGAGCTTACTTAACAAAGACACAGATGTCTTCCGCTTGAGTCAAGGCACGCGTGTAAGCAAGTTGCATGTCTTCAAACGAAACGAGGCATGACTTATGCCCCTTTAAAGTTTGAGTTTTCAAACGCTTCGTATAGCGCCCCCCTTTGGCCAATTGGAGTAAGATTGCTTTCAGTGATATTTGGACTAACCCTCTACATATTTGCCAAATGCCATGAACGTGTCACTTTGCATGTATGATTTAGAGGCAGAAGAATAATTTGCATAAAACTGCAACATTGAGTGAATTATTAAAAAATAATGTTTCGCTTTAAAGAAAATCCGGCTGCTGTGCGATGACCGTGTTGGTCCAAAGTTCATGTAAAAAAAAGTTTCGCGCACGTTACGCGAAAATCCCAGGAGGAGATAGATTTTTACTGTTTTTCATATAATTCAAAATTGTGGGAGAGGTAAAGGTCAGAGGTCAAAAGTCAGAGCGTAAAAGTTGTTCGGCATGAGGAGACGCATAAGTGTATACAGGTTTCATTGCTGTACCTGAAACAGGGCATGAGCTACACCAGTTCAAAGTTTGCACTTTCGAAGGCTTCCTACAGAGCCACCCTTTGGCCGATTGTTGCGAGCTTCGCGTTTTAGCCGTTTGGCATAGTCCTCTGCCATACTGCCATGAACGTGTCACTTTGCATGTATGATTTAGAGGCAGAAGAATAATTTGCATAAAACTGCAACATTGAGTGAATTATTAAAAAATAATGTTTCGCTTTAAAAGAAATCCGCCGAGACAGATCTGACAGTATTGGTCCAAAGTTCATGTAAAAAAAGTTTCGTGCACGTTACGCGAAAATCCCAGGAGGAGATAGATTTTGACTGTTTTTCATATAATTCAAAATGGTGGGAGAAGTAAAGGTCAGAGGTCAAAAGTCAGAGCGTAAAAGTTGTTCGGCATGAGGAGACGCATAAGTGTATACAGGTTTCATTGCTGTACCTGAAACAGGGCATGAGCTACACCAGTTCAAAGTTTGCACTTTCGAAGGCTTCCTACAGCGCCACCCTTTGGCCGATTGTTGCGAGCTTCGCGTTTTAGCCGTTTGGCATAGTCCTCTGCCATACTGCCGAGTTTCGTAAAAAGCGACTGCACGGTCTAGCCGCTAGAGCAAAAGTGGCGGAATAATAATAATAACTAGAAATACTGTTCCTTCGAAACAGTGTGGGCTCGATTCCAACCTAACAAATAGGATACTTTAAGGTACTGTAAGGTACAGTACCCTACAGTATTGTACTGTACCTTACTATACTGTACTGCACCTTACTGTACTGTACTGTACTGTACTGTACTGTAACTTACTGTACTTTACTGTACTCTACTGTACTTTACCTTACTGTACTTTACTGTACTCTACTGTAACTTACTGTACTTTACTGTACTCTACTGTACCTTACTGTACTGTACTTTACTGTACTCTACTGTACCTTACTGTACTGTACTGTACCTTACTGTACTGTACATTACTGTACTGTACTTAACTGTACTCTACTGTACCTTACTGTACTATACTGTACTGTACTCTACTATGCCGTACTGTAACTTACTGTACTGTACTCTACTGTACCTTACTATACTGTACTTTACTGTACTCTACTGTACCTTACTGTACTCTACTGTACTTTACTGTACTCTACTGTACCTTACTGTACTGTATTGTACTTTACTGTACTGTACTTTACTGTACACTACTGTATCTTGCTGTACCTTACTGTGCTGTACGTTACTGTACTTTACTGTACTTTACTGTACACTACTGTACTGTACTGTACCTTACAGTACTGTACTTTACTGTACTCTGCTGTACCTTACTGTACTTTACTGTACTCTACTGTAACTTACTGTACCTTACTGTACTGTACTTTACTCTACTCTACTGTACCTTACTGTACTTTACTGTACTCTACTGTACCTTACTGTACTGTACCTTACTGTACTGTACTTTACTGTACTCTACTGTACCTTACTGTACTATACTGTACTGTACTCTACTGTGCCGTACTGTACCTTACTGTACTGTACTCTACTGTACCTTACTATACTGTACTTTACTGTACTCTACTGTACCTTACTGTACTCTACTGTACTTCACTGTACTCTACTGTACCTTACTGTACTGTATTGTACTTTACTGTACTCTACTGTACCTTTCTGTACTGTACCTTTCTGTACCTTACTGTACTTTACTGTACTCTACTGAACCTTACTGTACTTTTACTGTACTCTACTGAACCTTACTGTACTGTACATATTCTATGTGTTCTAGATCTACATTTTTGATTCTGTGTTTGGGAACCAGCAACTGTCAAATGGACTCCAACTGTAGTGGAGTATATTGAGTGCATATACTGTAGGCTAACAATCCCAGATCACATCTGTCCTCCACTATGTCTTTAACCAAGGCGTTCTTCTATGTGGCCACTCCAGACTGAGGAGTGGAGCATGGCTTTTATTGTGTTTGTGGATCTGACTTGGAAATGCATTGGTTTTGATATCTCCCTGACAACCAACAACAACCACTAATATGGCTGACTGTCCCTGCGGGCTCTAGGATATATGGCTATGGGATTTACATCCCATCGCCCGGACTTGATTCTTGATCACAGCTGTGTAATCAGTAGAGTGGAGAGGGACATTTATTTATAGTTTTAACTATAACTATAGTTTTATACATCACACAGCTTAGATATTTGGATCAAATCAGAGAGCAGACCTGTGTGAACGCAATGATATAAATAGCATATCTGAAGTGTGAACACTGCAGCCACAGCGCCTTAACATAAACATGGGTCTATTATCCTTCTCTCCACTCTGTCCCCACTCACTAAACCCATTGGAAATGCATTGGGTGCTTAAAGTTAAACATTTTAATTTTTTTATATTTATACTACAAAACATTTCAAAACGAAAAATACAAGCACACGTGTCCTCAGTAAGCTGAACACATAAAAATTTGAATGGTGTTGAAAGGTGTAAGCGTTTAAGAGATGAAGCGCGCCAAAGTTTTGAGGAGATACTGACTGATAGATAAACTAGAAAAATATTGTTCCTTCGAAACAATTGTGGGCTCGCTTCAAGCCAGAAAACAATGGCTATACACTGGGTGAAAAGAGAGATTATCTGACATATACTGGTAGATTATATGACCTATTTTGTACCAGTATACTGGTTATATACCCACATTATTGGAAGTTTTCAGTTCAAGAGATTTTCAGGCCTATTCCCCTGTAAACTGCAAATAATAGGTGATATTCTGTCCCAAGCTAGACAAAGGCACACAAAGGCACACCCTGCTGTGCCTTTGTCTAGCTGGGGGCAGAATATCAGGGGAATATGCCTGAAAATCTCTTGAACCGAAAACTTCCAATAATGTGGGTATATGCCCAGTATACTGGTACAAAATATGTCATATAATCTACCAGTATATGTCAGATAATCTCTCTTTTCACCCAGTGATAAAAGTACAAAATGTCAAGATCGCAGGCAGTGCTCTCTTTGACGTTACTGACGTCAAAGATTGGTCCATTTTGTTCCAAAAATGTGTTGTGCAAAAGTTGACCCGCTGGTGGCGCTATAACAGGCCAATGTAAGAAGGGTGGTATCTGTTCCTTGACCTATTGGGAATGTGCTTGTAAGATTTCACGCACATTGCAGGCTGTGTTCATGATTTGAGGTGTTTTTGGCTTTGGCCACTTTATCGCTGCTTGCAGCTATATTCATTATTATTATTTTTTTGTGTGTGTGTGCACTTCATAGGCATATTATATAAAGGTCCTTAGATTGTGTGTAGAATGTTTCATGCAAATTGCAAAAAGAAATCCTAACGGGTTTAAGCGTTTCACAAACTGCTCAAAATGATATAGCGCCCCCCTTTGGCCAATTGGGGTAAGATTGGTTTTAGTGATATTTGGACTAACACTCTACATCTTTGCCAAATACCATGAACATGTTACTTTGCATGTATGATTTAGAGGCAGAAGAATAATTTGCATAAAACTGCAATATTCATTGAATTTATTTAAAAAAAGCATGTTTCAATTTTAAAGAAATCCGATCTGACAGATCTTTAGATATCGGTCCAAAGTTCACGTAAAAAAAGTTTTGTGCACGTGGAGCGAAAATTCCAGAATAAAAGCGGGTTTACGCGTTTTACAAACTGCTCAAAAAGGCGGAAAATCGAAGGGCGGAGCTTACTTAACAACGACACAGATGTCTTCCGCTTGAGTCAAAGCACGCGTGTAACAAGTTGCATGTCTTCAAACGAAACGAGTCATGACTTATGCCCGTTTGAAGTTTGAATTTTCAAACGCTTCGTATAGCGCCCCCCTTTGGCCGATTGGAATAAAATTGGTTTCAGTGATACTTTGACTAACCCTCCACATCTTTGCCAAATGCCATGAACGTGTAACTTTGCATGTATGATTTAGAGGCTGAAGAATAATTTGCATAAAACCGCAATATTGATTGAAGTATTAAAAAATTATATTTCACTTTAAAAGAAATCCGCCGAGACTAGTTTGACCGTATTGGTCCAAAGTTCATGTGAAAAAAGTTTTGTGCGCGTAACGCAAAAATCCCAGGAGGAGATAGATTTTTACTGTTTTTTATATAATTCAAAATTCTGGGGGATCTAAAGGTCAGAGGTCAAAAGTCAGAGTGCAAAAGTTGTTCGGCATGAGGAGACGCATACGTGTATACAAGTTTCATGACTGTACGTATAACAGAGCATGAGCTCTATCTGTTCAAAGTTCGCACTTTCGAAGGCTTCCTACAGCGCCACCATTTGGCCGATTGCTGTAAAAAATAATAGCACACTTCGCCACTGTAAGCTGAACACATTGATGTTTTTATTTTCATTTTCTGTCTAAGTATGTAGGAGTAGAAAGGAACCGAAGTTTTGAGGAGAACTTGATATGACGGTTAGATATTGTCACTAGAAAAATATTGTTCCTTCGAAACAATTGTGGGCTCGCTTCAAGCCAGAAAACAATGGCTATAAAAGCACAAAATGTCAAGATCGCAGGCAGTGCTCTCTTTGACGTTACTGACGTCAAAGATTGGTCCATTTTGTTCCAAAAATGTGTTGTGCAAAAGTTGACCCGCTGGTGGCGCTATAACAGGCCAATGTGAGAAGGTTGGTATCTGTTCCTTGACCTATTGGGAATGTGCTTGCAAGATTTCACGCACATCCCAGGCTGTGTTCATGATTTGAGGTGTTTTTGGCTTTGGACACTTTATCGCTGCTTGCAGCTATATTTATTATTATTATTTTATAATTTTTTTGTGTGCACTTCATAGGCATGTTAGATAAAGGTCCTTAGATTGCGTGTAGAATGTTTCATGCAAATTGCAAAAAAAATCCTAGAATAAAAACGGGTTTAAGCGTTTTACAAACTGCTCAAAATTATATAGCGCCCCCCTTTGGCCATTTGGGGTAAGATTGGTTTCAGTGATATTTGAACTAACCCTCTACACTATTTTGTCATGAAAATGTGACTTTGCTTGTATGTTTTAGAGGCAGAAGAATAATTTGCATAAAAATGCAATATTGTTTGAATTATTTAAAAAAGCATGTTTCAATGTTAAAGAAATCCGATCTGACAGATCTTTAGATATCGGTCCAAAGTTCACGTAAAAAAAGTTTTGTGCACGTGACGCGAAAATTCCAGAATAAAAGCGGGTTTACGCGTTTTACAAACTGCTCAAAGTGGCGGAAAATCGAAGGGCGGAGCTTACTTAACAACGACACAGATGTCTTCCGCTTGAGTCAAAGCACGCGTGTAACAAGTTGCATGTCTTCAAACGAAACGAGTCATGACTTATGCCCGTTTGAAGTTTGAATTTTCAGACGCTTCGTATAGCGCCCCCCTTTGGCCGATTGGAATAAAATTGGTTTCAGTGATACTTTGACTAACCCTCCACATCTTTGCCAAATGCCATGAACGTGTAACTTTGCATGTATGATTTAGAGGCCGAAGAATAATTTGCATAAAACCGCAATATTGATTGAATTATTAAAAAATGATATTTCACTTTAAAAGAAATCCACCGAGATAAATCTGACCGTATTGGTCCAAAGTTCATGTGAAAAAAGTTGTGTGCGCGTAACAAAAAAAACCCAGGAGGAGATAGATTTTTACTGTTTTTCATATAATTCCGAATTGTGGGAGACCTAAAGGTCAGAGGTCAAAAGTTAGAGGGTAAAACTTGTTCGGCATGAGGAGACGCATAAGTGTATACAGGTTTCATGGCTGTATGTATAACACAGCATGAGCTATACCTGTTCAAAGTTCGCACTTTCGAAGGCTTCCTACAGCGCCACCATTTGGCCGATTGCTGTAAAAAGTAATAGCACACTTCGCCACTGTAAGCTGAACACATTGATGTTTTTATTTTCATTTTCTCACTAAGTATGTAGGAGTAGAAAGGAACCGAAGTTTTGAGGAGAACTTGATATGACGGTTAGATATTGTCACTAGAAAAATATTGTTCCTTCGAAACAATTGTGGGCTCGCTTCAAGCCAGAAAACAATGGCTATAAAAGCACAAAATGTCAAGATCGCAGGCAGTGCTCTCTTTGACGTTACTGACGTCAAAGATTGGTCCATTTTGTTCCAAAAATGTGTTGTGCAAAAGTTGACCCGCTGGTGGCGCTATAACAGGCCAATGTGAGAAGGTTGGTATCTGTTCCTTGACCTATTGGGAATGTGCTTGCAAGATTTCACGCACATCCCAGGCTGTGTTCATGATTTGAGGTGTTTTTGGCTTTGGACACTTTATCGCTGCTTGCAGCTATATTTATTAGTATTATTTTATAATTTTTTTGTGTGCACTTCATAGGCATGTTAGATAAAGGTCCTTAGATTGCGTGTAGAATGTTTCATGCAAATTGCAAAAAAAATCCTAGAATAAAAATGGGTTTAAGCGTTTTACAAACTGCTCAAAATTATATAGCGCCCCCCTTTGGCCATTTGGGGTAAGATTGGTTTCAGTGATATTTGAACTAACCCTCTACACTATTTTGTCATGAAAATGTGACTTTGCTTGTATGTTTTAGAGGCAGAAGAATAATTTGCATAAAAATGCAATATTGTTTGAATTATTTAAAAAAGCATGTTTCAATGTTAAAGAAATCCGATCTGACAGATCTTTAGATATCGGTCCAAAGTTCACGTAAAAAAGGTTTTGTGCACATGACGCGAAAATTCCAGAATAAAAGCGGGTTTATGCGTTTTACAAACTGCTCAAAGTGGCGGAAAATCGAAGGGCGGAGCTTACTTAACAACGACACAGATGTCTTCCGCTTGAGTCAAAGCACGCGTGTAACAAGTTGCATGTCTTCAAACGAAACGAGTCATGACTTATGCCCGTTTGAAGTTTGAATTTTCAGACGCTTCGTATAGCGCCCCCCTTTGGCCGATTGGAATAAAATTGGTTTCAGTGATACTTTGACTAACCCTCCACATCTTTGCCAAATGCCATGAACGTGTAACTTTGCATGTATGATTTAGAGGCAAAAGAATAATTTGCATAAAACCGCAATATTAATTGAATTATTAAAAAATTATATTTCACTTTAAAAGAAATCCGCCGAGATTAGTTTGACCGTATTGGTCCAAAGTTCATGTGAAAAAAGTTTCGTGCGCGTAACGAAAAAAACCCAGGAGGAGATAGATTTTTACTGTTTTTCATATTATTCCGAATTGTGGGAGACCTAAAGGTCAGAGGTCAAAAGTTAGAGGGTAAAAGTTGTTCGGCATGAGGAGACGCATAAGTGTATACAGGTTTCATGGCTGTATGTATAACACAGCATGAGCTATACCTGTTCAAAGATCGCACTTTCGAAGGCTTCCTACAGCGCCACCATTTGGCCGATTGCTATAGAAAATAATAGCACACTTCGCCACTGTAAACTGAACACATTGATGTTTTTATTTTCATTTTCTCACTAAGTATGTAGGAGTAGAAAGGAACCGAAATCCCGTCTACTGTTGATTGCCTGCCTGATAGATAAATAATGACAATATCTAAAGTGTGCTCGCCTTATAGGCGAGCCCACAACTAGAAAAATATTGTTCCTTCGAAACAATTGTGGGCTCGCTTCAAGCCAGAAAACAATGGCTATAAAAGTACAAAATGTCAAGATCGCAGGCAGTGCTCACTTTGACGTTACTGACGTCAAAGATTGGTCCATTTTGTTCCAAAAATGTGTTATGCAAAAGTTGACCCGCTGGTGGCGCTATAACAGGCCAATGTGAGAAGGGTGGTATCTGTTCCTTGACCTATTGGGAATGTGCTTGCAAGATTTCACGCACATTGCAGGCTGTGTTCATGATTTGAGGTGTTTTTGGCTTTGGCCACTTTATCGCTGCTTGCAGCTAGATTTATTATTATTATTTTATATTTTTTTTGTGTGCACTTCATAGGCATGTTAGATAAAGGTCCTTAGATTGCGTGTAGAATGTTTCATGCAAATTGCAAAAAAAATCCTAGAATAAAAACGGGTTTAAGCGTTTTACAAACTGCTCAAAATTATATAGCGCCCCCCTTTGGCCATTTGGGGTAAGATTGGTTTCAGTGATATTTGAACTAACCCTCTACACTATTTTGTCATGAAAATGTGACTTTGTATGTATGTTTTAGAGGCAGAAGAATAATTTGCATAAAACTGCAATATTGTTTGAATTATTTAAAAAAGCATGTTTCAATGTTAAAGAAATCCGATCTGACAGATCTTTAGATATCGGTCCAAAGTTCACGTAAAAAAAGTTTTGTGCACGTGACGCGAAAATTCCAGAATAAAAGCGGGTTTACGCGTTTTACAAACTGCTCAAAGTGGCGGAAAATCGAAGGGCGGAGCTTACTTAACAACGACACAGATGTCTTCCGCTTGAGTCAAAGCACGCGTGTAACAAGTTGCATGTCTTCAAACGAAACGAGTCATGACTTATGCCCGTTTGAAGTTTGAATTTTCAGACGCTTCGTATAGCGCCCCCCTTTGGCCGATTGGAATAAAATTGGTTTCAGTGATACCTTGACTAACCCTCTACATCTTTGCCAAATGCCATGAACGTGTAACTTTGCATGTATGATTTAGAGGCCGAAGAATAATTTGCATAAAACTGCAATATTTATTGAATTATTAAAAAATTATATTTCACTTTAAAAGAAATCCGCCGAGATTAGTTTGACCGTATTGGTCCAAAGTTCATTTGAAAAAAGTTTTGTGCGCGTATCGAAAAAAACCCAGGAGGAGATAGATTTTTACTGTTTTTCATATAATTCCGAATTGTGGGAGATCTAAAGGTCAGAGGTCAAAAGTCAGAGGCTAAAAGTTGTTCGGCATGAGGAGACGCATACGTGTATACAGGTTTCATGCCTGTACCTCAAACACAGCATGAGCTATACCTGTTCAAAGTTCGCACTTTCGAAGGCTTCCTACAGCGCCACCATTTGGCCGATTGCTGTAAAAAGTAATAGCACACGTCGCCACTGTAAACTGAACACATTGATGTTTTTATTTTCATTTTCTCACTAAGTATGTAGGAGTAGAAAGGAACCGAAGTTTTGAGGAGAACTTGATATGACTAGTATAGTATAGAAACTAGAAAAATATTGTTCCTTCGAAACAATTGTGGGCTCGCTTCAAGCCAGAAAACAATGGCTATAAAAGTACAAAATGTCAAGATCGCAGGCAGTGCTCTCTTTGACGTTACTGACGTCAAAGATTGGTCCATTTTGTTCCAAAAATGTGTTGTGCAAAAGTTGACCCGCTGGTGGCGCTATAACAGGCCAATGTAAGAAGGGTGGTATCTGCTCCTTGACCTATTGGGAATGTGCTTGCAAGATTTCACGCACATTGCAGGCTGTGTTCATGATTTGAGGTGTTTTTGGCTTTGGCCACTTTATCGCTGCTTGCAGCTATATTATTTATTATTATTTTTTTTGTGTGTGTGCACTTCATAGGCATATTAGATAAAGGTCCTTAGATTGTGTGTAGAATGTTTCTGCAAATTGCAAAAATAAATCCTAACGGGTTTAAGCGTTTCACAAACTGCTCAAAATGATATAGCGCCCCCCTTTGGCCAATTGGGGTAAGATTGGTTTTAGTGATATTTGGACTAACACTCTACATCTTTGCCAAATGCCATGAACATGTTACTTTGCATGTATGATTTAGAGGCAGAAGAATAATTTGCATAAAACTGCAATATTCATTGAATTTATTTTAAAAAGCATGTTTCAATTTTAAAGAAATCCGATCTGACAGATCTTTAGATATCGGTCCAAAGTTCACGTAAAAAAAGTTTTGTGCACGTGGAGTGAAAATTCCAGAATAAAAGCGGGTTTACGCGTTTTACAAACTGCTCAATATGGCGGAAAATCGGGGGGCGGAGCTTACTTAACAACGACACAGATGTCTTCCGCTCGAGTCAAAGCACGCGTGTAACAAGTTGCATGACTTCAAACTAAACGAGTCATGACTTATGCCCGTTTGAAGTTTGAATTTTCAAACGCTTCGTATAGCGCCCCCCTTTGGCCGATTGGAATAAAATTGGTTTCAGTGATACTTTGACTAACCCTCCACATCTTTGCCAAATGCCATGAACGTGTAACTTTGCATGTATGATTTAGAGGCCGAAGAATAATTTGCATAAAACCGCAACATTGATTGAATTATTAATAAAATATATTTCACTTTAAAAGAAATCCGCCGAGACTAGTTTGACCGTATTGGTCCAAAGTTCATGTGAAAAAAGTTTCATGCGCGTATCGCAAAGATCCCAGGAGGAGATAGATTTTTACTGTTTTTCATATAATTCCAAATTCTGAGGGATCTAAAGATCAGAGGTCAAAAGTCAGAGCGTAAAAATTGTTCGGCATGAGGAGACGCATACGTGTATACAGGTTTCATGGCTGTACGTATAACAGAGCATGAGCTATACCTGTTCAAAGTTCGCACTTTCGAAGGCTTCCTACAGCGCCACCATTTGGCCGATTGCTGTAAAAAGTAATAGCACACGTCGCCACAGTAAGCTGAACACATTGATGTTTTTATTTTCATTTTCTCACTAAGTATGTAGGAGTAGAAAGGAACCGAAGTTTTGAGGAGAACTTGATATGACGGTTAGATATTGTCACTAGAAAAATATTGTTCCTTCGAAACAATTGTGGGCTCGCTTCAAGCCAGAAAACAATGGCTATAAAAGTACAAAATGTCAAGATCGCAGGCAGTGCTCTCTTTGACGTTACTGACGTCAAAGATTGGTCCATTTTGTTCCAAAAATGTGTTGTGCAAAAGTTGACCCGCTGGTGGCGCTATAACAGGCCAATGTAAGAAGGGTGGTATCTGTTCCTTGACCTATTGGGAATGTGCTTGTAAGATTTCACGCACATTGCAGGCTGTGTTCATGATTTGAGGTGTTTTTGGCTTTGGCCACTTTATCGCTGCTTGCAGCTATATTCATTATTATTATTTTTTTGTGTGTGTGTGCACTTCATAGGCATATTATATAAAGGTCCTTAGATTGTGTGTAGAATGTTTCATGCAAATTGCAAAAAGAAATCCTAACGGGTTTAAGCGTTTCACAAACTGCTCAAAATGATATAGCGCCCCCCTTTGGCCAATTGGGGTAAGATTGGTTTTAGTGATATTTGGACTAACACTCTACATCTTTGCCAAATACCATGAACATGTTACTTTGCATGTATGATTTAGAGGCAGAAGAATAATTTGCATAAAACTGCAATATTCATTGAATTTATTTTAAAAAGCATGTTTCAATTTTAAAGAAATCCGATCTGACAGATCTTTAGATATCGGTCCAAAGTTCACGTAAAAAAGGTTTTGTGCACGTGGAGCGAAAATTCCAGAATAAAAGCGGGTTTATGCGTTTTACAAACTGCTCAAAATGGCGGAAAATCAAAGGGCGGAGCTTACTTAACAACGACACAGATGTCTTCCGCTTGAGTCAAAGCACGCTTGTAACAAGTTGCATGTCTTCAAACGAAAGGAGTCATGACTTATGCCCGTTTGAAGTTTGAATTTTCAAACGCTTCGTCTAGCGCCCCCCTTTGGCCGATTGGAATAAAATTGGTTTCAGTGATACTTTGACTAACCCTCCACATCTTTGCCAAATGCCATGAACGTGTAACTTTGCATGTATGCTTTAGAGGCTGAAGAATAATTTGCATAAAACCGCAATATTGATTGAAGTATTAAAAAATTATATTTCACTTTAAAAGAAATCCGCCGAGACTAGTTTGACCGTATTGGTCCAAAGTTCATGTGAAAAAAGTTTTGTGCGCGTAACGCAAAAATCCCAGGAGGAGATAGATTTTTACTGTTTTTTATATAATTCAAAATTCTGGGGGATCTAAAGGTCAGAGGTCAAAAGTCAGAGTGCAAAAGTTGTTCGGCATGAGGAGACGCATACGTGTATACAAGTTTCATGACTGTACGTATAACAGAGCATGAGCTCTATCTGTTCAAAGTTCGCACTTTCGAAGGCTTCCTACAGCGCCACCATTTGGCCGATTGCTGTAAAAAATAATAGCACACTTCGCCACTGTAAGCTGAACACATTGATGTTTTTATTTTCATTTTCTGTCTAAGTATGTAGGAGTAGAAAGGAACCGAAGTTTTGAGGAGAACTTGATATGACGGTTAGATATTGTCACTAGAAAAATATTGTTCCTTCGAAACAATTGTGGGCTCGCTTCAAGCCGGAAAACAATGGCTATAAAAGCACAAAATGTCAAGATCGCAGGCAGTGCTCTCTTTGACGTTACTGACGTCAAAGATTGGTCCATTTTGTTCCAAAAATGTGTTGTGCAAAAGTTGACCCGCTGGTGGCGCTATAACAGGCCAATGTGAGAAGGTTGGTATCTGTTCCTTGACCTATTGGGAATGTGCTTGCAAGATTTCACGCACATCCCAGGCTGTGTTCATGATTTGAGGTGTTTTTGGCTTTGGACACTTTATCGCTGCTTGCAGCTATATTTATTATTATTATTTTATAATTAATTGTGTGCACTTCATAGGCATGTTAGATAAAGGTCCTTAGATTGCGTGTAGAATGTTTCATGCAAATTGCAAAAAAAATCCTAGAATAAAAACGGGTTTAAGCGTTTTACAAACTGCTCAAAATTATATTAGGCCCCCCTTTGGCCATTTGGGGTAAGATTGGTTTCAGTGATATTTGAACTAACCCTCTACACTATTTTGTCATGAAAATGTGACTTTGCTTGTATGTTTTAGAGGCAGAAGAATAATTTGCATAAAAATGCAATATTGTTTGAATTATTTAAAAAAGCATGTTTCAATGTTAAAGAAATCCGATCTGACAGATCTTTAGATATCGGTCCAAAGTTCATGTAAAAAAATGTTTTGTGCACGTGACGCAAAAATTCCAGAATAAAAGCGGGTTTACGCGTTTTACAAACTGCTCAAAGTGGCGGAAAATCGAAGGGCGGAGCTTACTTAACAACGACACAGATGTCTTCCGCTTGAGTCAAAGCACGCGTGTAACAAGTTGCATGTCTTCAAACGAAACGAGTCATGACTTATGCCCGTTTGAAGTTTGAATTTTCAAACGCTTCGTATAGCGCCCCCCTTTGGCCGATTGGAATAAAATTGGTTTCAGTGATACTTTGACTAACCCTCCACATCTTTGCCAAATGCCATGAACGTGTAACTTTGCATGTATGATTTAGAGGCAGAAGAATAATTTGCATAAAACCGCAATATTTATAGAATTATTAAAAAATTATATTTCACTTTAAAAGAAATCCGCCGAGATTAGTTTGACCGTATTGGTCCAAAGTTCATGTGAAAAAAGTTTTGTGCGCGTATCGAAAAAAACCCAGGAGGAGATAGATTTTTACTGTTTTTCATATAATTCCGAATTGTGGGAGACCTAAAGGTCAGAGGTCAAAAGTTAGAGGGTAAAAGTTGTTCGGCATGAGGAGACGCATAAGTGTATACAGGTTTCATGGCTGTACCTCAAACACAGCATGAGCTATACCTGTTCAAAGTTCGCACTTTCGAAGGCTTCCTACAGCGCCACCATTTGGCCGATTGCTGTATAAAGTAATAGCACACGTCACCACTGTAAGATGAACACATTGATGTTTTTATTTTCATTTTCTCACTAAGTATGTAGGAGTAGAAAGGAACCGAAGTTTTTTGATACTTGCACTGACTGCCTGCCTAGTATAGAAATAATGACAATATCTAAAGTGTGCTCGCCTTACAGGCGAGCCCACAACTAGAAAAATATTGTTCCTTCGAAACAATTGTGGGCTCGCTTCAAGCCGGAAAACAATGGCTATAAAAGCACAAAATGTCAAGATCGCAGGCAGTGCTCTCTTTGACGTTACTGACGTCAAAGATTGGTCCATTTTGTTCCAAAAATGTGTTGTGCAAAAGTTGACCCGCTGGTGGCGCTATAACAGGCCAATGTGAGAAGGTTGGTATCTGTTCCTTGACCTATTGGGAATGTGCTTGCAAGATTTCACGCACATTGCAGGCTGTGTTCATGATTTGAGGTGTTTTTGGCTTTGGCCACTTTATCGCTGCTTGCAGCTATATTCATTATTATAATTTTTTTGTGTGTGTGCACTTCATAGGCATATTAGATAAAGGTCCTTAGATTGTGTGTAGAATGTTTCATGCAAATTGCAAAAAAAAAAAATCCTAAAGGGTTTAAGCGTTTCACAAACTGCTCAAAATGATATAGCGCCCCCCTTTGGCCAATTGGGGTACGATTGGTTTTAGTGATATTTGGACTAACACTCTACATCTTTGCCAAATGCCATGAACATGTTACTTTGCATGTATGATTTATAGGCAGAAGAATAATTTGCATAAAACTGCAATATTCATTGAATTTATTTAAAAAAGCATGTTTCAATTTTAAAGAAATCCGATCTGACAGATCTTTAGATATCGGTCCAAAGTTCACGTAAAAAAAGTTTTGTGCACGTGGAGCGAAAATTCCAGAATAAAAGCGGGTTTACGCGTTTTACAAACTGCTCAATATGGCGGAAAATCGAAGGGCGGAGCTTACTTAACAACGACACAGATGTCTTCCGCTCGAGTCAAAGCACGCGTGTAACAAGTTGCATGTCTTCAAACAAAACGAGTCATGACTTATGCCCGTTTGAAGTTTGAATTTTCAAACGCTTCGTATAGCGCCCCCCTTTGGCCGATTGGAATAAAATTGGTTTCAGTGATACTTTGACTAACCCTCCACATCTTTGCCAAATGCCATGAACGTGTAACTTTGCATGTATGATTTAGAGGCCGAAGAATAATTTGCATAAAACCGCAATATTGATTGAATCATTAAAAAATTATATTTCACTTTAAAAGAAATCCGCCGAGACTAGTTTGACCGTATTGGTCCAAAGTTCATGTGAAAAAAGTTTTGTGCGCGTAACGCAAAAATCCCAGGAGGAGATAGATTTTTACTGTTTTTTATATAATTCAAAATTCTGGGGGATCTAAAGGTAAGAGGTCAAAAGTCAGAGCGTAAAAGTTGTTCGGCATGAGGAGACGCATAGGTGTATACAGGTTTCATGACTGTACGTATAACAGAGCATGAGCTCTATATGTTCAAAGTTCGCACTTTCGAAGGCTTCCTACAGCGCCACCATTTGGCCGATTGCTGTAAAAAATAATAGCACACTTCGCCACTGTAAGCTGAACACATTGATGTTTTTATTTTCATTTTCTGTCTAAGTATGTAGGAGTAGAAAGGAACCGAAGTTTTGAGGAGAACTTGATATGACGGTTAGATATTGTCACTAGAAAAATATTGTTCCTTCGAAACAATTGTGGGCTCGCTTCAAGCCAGAAAACAATGGCTATTAAAGTACAAAATGTCAAGATCGCAGGCAGTGCTCTCTTTGACGTTACTGACGTCAAAGATTGGTCCATTTTGTTCCAAAAATGTGTTGTGCAAAAGTTGACCCGCTGGTGGCGCTATAACAGGCCAATGTAAGAAGGGTGGTATCTGTTCCTTGACCTATTGGGAATGTGCTTGCAAGATTTCACGCACATTGCAGGCTGTGTTCATGATTTGAGGTGTTTTTGGCTTTGGCCACTTTATCGCTGCTTGCAGCTATATTCATTATTGCGACCGTAGGTCGCACTTACTACAGAAAGCTCCACCAGGTGTCCGTGCGTCAGTCCGTCACACGTCAGACGTCACACTTTTGCCCTGCTCATATCTCCGCAACCGTTGCCCCGATCCATGCCAGATTTTGCACACACACTCCTTACCTGCCAAACTACAACCTCCAAGGACCCCCGGAGTTCCAGGGACCCCCAGGTCCCTGGGGGACCCCCAGGTGTAAAAAAAATACCAAATGTGCAAAAATGACCAAATGACCACCCCCACGGGGCTACTCACGGGGAATTCCCGGGGACCACCCACTCCTGCTACTCCAGAACGGATGCAAAAGTGGTGGCGCCCCCAGTGGAGGACCCCCTCCACTGCAGCTCACATAAAATGCCCTAACTCGGCCTAGGAGCGTCCGGGAGAGCCGGGGCCGGTACCTATTCGTCCGCCAAGGCAACGCGGAGACCCCACCCCTCATTTCTCACATGGCCCTCTTCTAGCGAGACTTACGGTCGCTTATCTCCCGATTAGGGAGTCTTACTGGTTATTATTTTTTTTGTGTGTGTGCACTTCATAGGCATATTAGATAAAGGTCCTTAGATTGTGTGTAGAATGTTTCATGCAAATTGCAAAAAAAAAATCCAAACGGGTTTAAGCGTTTCACAAACTGCTCAAAATGATATAGCGCCCCCCTTTGGCCAATTGGGGTAAGATTGGTTTTAGTGATATTTGGACTAACACTCTACATCTTTGCCAAATGCCATGAACATGTTACTTTGCATGTATGATTTAGAGGCAGAAGAATAATTTGCATAAAACTGCAATATTCATGGAATTTATTTAAAAAAGCATGTTTCAATTTTAAAGAAATCCGATCTGACAGATCTTTAGATATCGGTCCAAAGTTCACGTAAAAAAAGTTTTGTGCACGTGGAGCGAAAATTCCAGAATAAAAGCGGGTTTACGCGTTTTACAAAGTGCTCAAAATGGTGGAAAATCGAAGGGCGGAGCTTACTTAACAACGACACAGATGTCTTCCGCTCGAGTCAAAGCACGCGTGTAACAAGTTGCATGTCTTCAAACGAAACGAGTCATGACTTATGCCCGTTTGAAGTTTGAATTTTCAAACGCTTCGTATAGCGCCACCCTTTGGCCAATTGGAATAAGATTGGTTTCAGTGATATTTTGACTAACCCTCTACATCTTTGCCAAATGCCATGAACGCGTAACTTTGCATATATGATTTAGAGGCAAAAGAATAATTTGCATAAAACCGCAATATTGATTGAATTATTAAAAAATTATATTTCACTTTAAAAGAAATCCGACCAGACAGTTTGACCGTATTGGTCCAAAGTTCATGTGAAAAAAGTTTTGTGCACTTGACGCGAAAATCCCAGGAGGAGATAGATTTTTACTGTTTTTCATATAATTCCGAATTGTGGGAGACCTAAAGGTCAGAGGTCAAAAGTTAGAGGGTAAAAGTTGTTTGGCATGAGGAGACGCATAAGTGTATACAGGTTTCATGGCTGTATTTATAACACAGCATGAGCTATACCTGTTCAAAGATCGCACTTTCGAAAGCTTCCTACAGCGCCACCATTTGGCCGATTGCTGTAAAAAGTAATAGCATACTTCGCCACAGTAAGCTGAACACATTGATGTTTTTATTTTCATTTTCTCACTAAGTATGTAGGAGTAGAAAGGAACCGAAGTTTTTTGATACTTGATATGCCTGCCTAGTATAGAAATAATGACAATATCTAAAGTGTGCTCGCCTTATAGGCGAGCCCACAACTAGAAAAATATTGTTCCTTCGAAACAATTGTGGGCTCGCTTCAAGCCAGAAAACAATGGCTATAAAAGTACAAAATGTCAAGATCGCAGGCAGTGCTCTCTTTGACGTTACTGACGTCAAAGATTGGTCCATTTTGTTCCAAAAATGTGTTGTGCCAAAAGTTGACCCGCTGGTGGCGCTATTATAACAGGCCAATGTAAGAAGGGTGGTATCTGTTCCTTGACCTATTGGGAATGTGCTTGCAAGATTTCACTGACATTGCAGGCTGTGTTCATGATTTGAGGTGTTTTTGGCTTTGGCCACTTTATCGCTGCTTGCAGCTATATTTGTTATTATTTTTCTTTTTGTGTGTGTGTGCACTTCATAGGCATATTAGATAAAGGTCCTTAGATTGTGTGTAGAATGTTTCATGCAAATTGCAAAAAAAATCCTAACGGGTTTAAGCGTTTCACAAACTGCTCAAAATGATATAGCGCCCCCCTTTGGCCAATTGGAGTGAGATTGGATTTAGTGATATTTGGACTAACACTCTACATCTTTGCCAAATGCCATGAACATGTTACTTTGCATGTATGATTTAGAGGCAGAAGAATAATTTGCATAAAACTGCAATATTCATTGAATTATTAAAAAAGCATGTTTCAATTAAAAAAAAAAATCCGATCTGACAGATCTTTAGATATTGGTCCAAAGTTCACGTAAAAAAAGTTTTGTGCGCGTGGAGCGAAAATTCCAGAATAAAAGCGGGTTTACGCGTTTTACAAACTGCTCAAAATGGCGGAAAATCGAAGGGCGGAGCTTACTTAACAAAGACACAGATGTCTTCCGCTCGAGTCAAAGCACGCGTGTAAGCAAGTTGCATGTCTTAAAACGAAACGAGTCATGACTTATGCCCGTTTGAAGTTTGAATTTTCAAACGCTTCGTATAGCGCCCCCCTTTGGCCGATTGGACTAAAATTGGTTTCAGTAATACTTTGACTAACCCTCTACATCTTTGCCAAATGCCATGAACGTGTAACTTTGCATGTATGATTTAGAGGCCGAAGAATAATTTGCATAAAACCGCAATATTGATTGAATTATTAAAAAATTATATTTCACTTTAAAAGAAATCTGGTTGATCAATCTGACCGTATTGGTCCAAAGTTCATGTGAAAAAAGTTTTGTGCGCGTAACGAAAAAAACCCAGGAGGAGATAGATTTTTACTGTTTTTCATATAATTCCAAATTGTGGGAGATCTAAAGGTCAAAGGTCAAAAGTCAGAGCGTAAAAGTTGTTCGGCATGAGGAGACGCATACGTGTATACAGGTTTCATGGCTTTACCTCAAACACAGCATGAGCTATACCTGTTCAAAGTTCGCACTTTCGAAGGCTTCCTACAGCGCCACCATTTGGCCGATTGCTGTAAAAAGTAATAGCACACGTCGCCACAGTAAGCTGAACACATTGATGTTTTTATTTTCATTTTCTCACTAAGTATGTAGGAGTAGAAAGGAACCGAAGTTTTTTGATACTTGCACTGACTGCCTGCCTAGTATAGAAATAATGACAATATCTAAAGTGTGCTCGCCTTATAGGCGAGCCCACAACTAGAAAAATATTTTTCCTTCGAAACAATTGTGGGCTCGCTTCAAGCCAGAGAACAATGGCTATAAAAGTACAAAATGTCAAGATCGCAGGCAGTGCTCTCTTTGACGTTACTGACGTCAAAGATTGGTCCATTTTGTTCCAAAAATGTGTTGTGAAAAAGTTGACCCGCTGGTGGTGCTATAACAGGCCAATGTAAGAAGGGTATCTGTTCCTTGACCTATTGGGAATGTGCTTGCAAGATTTCACGCACATTGCAGGCTGTGTTCATGATTTGAGGTGTTTTTGGCTTTGGCCACTTTATCGCTGCTTGCAGCTATATTTATTATTATTATTATTATTTTGTGTGTGTGCACTTCATAGGCATATTAGATAAAGGTCCTTAGATTGTGTGTAGAATGTTTCATGCAAATTGCTAAAAGAATCCTAACGGGTTTAATAAGCGTTTCACAAACTGCTCAAAATGATATAGCGCCCCCCTTTGGCCAATTGGAGTAAGATTGGTTTTAGTGATATTTGGACTAACACTCTACATCTTTGCCAAATGCCATGAACATGTTACTTTGCATGTATGATTTAGAGGCAGAAGAATAATTTGCATAAAACTGCAATATATATTGAATTATTAAAAAAGCATGTTTCAATTTTAAAAAAAAATCCGATCTGACAGATCTTTAGATATTGGTCCAAAGTTCATGTAAAAAAGGTTTTGTGGACGTGACGCGAAAATTCCAGAATAAAAGCGGGTTTAAGCGTTTTACAAACTGCTCAAAATGGCGGAAAATCTAAGGGCGGAGCTTACTTAACAAAGACACAGATGTCTTCCGCTTGAGTCAAAGCACGCGTGTAAGCAAGTTGCATGTCTTCAAACGAAACGAGGCATGACTTATGCCCGTTTAAAGTTTGAATTTTCAAATGCTTCGTATAGCGCCCCCCTTTGGTTGAATGGAATAAAATTGGTTTCAGTGATACTTTGACTAACCCTCTACATCTTTGCCAAATGCCATGAACGTGTAACTTTGCATGTATGATTTAGAGGCCGAAGAATAATTTGCATAAAACTGCAAGATTGATTGAATTATTAAAAAATTATATTTCACTTTAAAAGAAATCCGCCGAGACTAGTTTGACCGTATCGGTCCAAAGTTCATGTGAAAAAAGTTTTGTGCACTTGACGCGAAAATCCCAGGAGGAGATAGATTTTTACTGTTTTTCATATAATTCCGAATTGTGGGAGACCTAAAGGTCAGAGGTCAAAAGTTAGAGGGTAAAAGTTGTTCGGCATGAGGAGACGCATACGTGTATACAGGTTTCATGGCTGTATGTATAACACAGCATGAGCTATACCTGTTCAAAGATCGCACTTTCGAAGGCTTCCTACAGCGCCACCATTTGGCCGATTGCTGTATAAAATAATAGCACACTTCGCCACTGTAAGCTGAACACATTGATGTTTTTATTTTCATTTTCTGCCTGAGTATGTAGGAGTAGAAAGGAGCCGAAGTTCCCGTCTACTGACTGACTGCCTGTCAGTAGACGGGAAGATATTGTCACTAGAAAAATATTGTTCCTTCGAAACAATTGTGGGCTCGCTTCAAGCCGGAAAACAATGGCTATAAAAGCACAAAATGTCAAGATCGCAGGCAGTGCTCTCTTTGACGTTACTGACGTCAAAGATTGGTCCATTTTGTTCCAAAAATGTGTTGTGCAAAAGTTGACCCGCTGGTGGCGCTATAACAGGCCAATGTGAGAAGGTTGGTATCTGTTCCTTGACCTATTGGGAATGTGCTTGCAAGATTTCACGCACATCCCAGGCTGTGTTCATGATTTGAGGTGTTTTTGGCTTTGGACACTTTATCGCTGCTTGCAGCTATATTTATTATTATTATTTTATAATTTTTTGTGTGCACTTCATAGGCATGTTAGATAAAGGTCCTTAGATTGCGTGTAGAATGTTTCATGCAAATTGCAAAAAAAATCCTAGAATAAAAACGGGTTTAAGCGTTTTACAAACTGCTCAAAATTATATAGCGCCCCCCTTTGGCCATTTGGGGTAAGATTGGTTTCAGTGATATTTGAACTAACCCTCTACACTATTTTGTCATGAAAATGTGACTTTGCTTGTATGTTTTAGAGGCAGAAGAATAATTTGCATAAAAATGCAATATTGTTTGAATTATTTAAAAAAGCATGTTTCAATGTTAAAGAAATCCGATCTGACAGATCTTTAGATATCGGTCCAAAGTTCATGTAAAAAAATGTTTTGTGCACGTGACGCGAAAATTCCAGAATAAAAGCGGGTTTACGCGTTTTACAAACTGCTCAAAGTGGCGGAAAATCGAAGGGCGGAGCTTACTTAACAACGACACAGATGTCTTCCGCTTGAGTCAAAGCACGCGTGTAACAAGTTGCATGTCTTCAAACGAAACGAGTCATGACTTATGCCCGTTTGAAGTTTGAATTTTCAAACGCTTCGTATAGCGCCCCCCTTTGGCCGATTGGAATAAAATTGGTTTCAGTGATACTTTGACTAACCCTCCACATCTTTGCCAAATGCCATGAACGTGTAACTTTGCATGCATGATTTAGAGGCAGAAGAATAATTTGCATAAAACCGCAATATTTATTGAATTATTAAAAAATTATATTTCACTTTAAAAGAAATCCGCCGAGATAAATCTGACCGTATTGGTCCAAAGTTCATGTGAAAAAAGTTTCGTGCGCGTATCGAAAAAAACCCAGGAGGAGATAGATTTTTACTGTTTTTCATATAATTCCGAATTGTGGGAGACCTAAAGGTCAGAGGTCAAAAGTTAGAGGGTAAAAGTTGTTCGGCATGAGGAGACGCATAAGTGTATACAGGTTTCATGGCTGTATGTATAACACAGCATGAGCTATACCTGTTCAAAGATCGCACTTTCGAAGGCTTCCTACAGCGCCACCATTTGGCCAATTGCTATAAAAAATAATAGCACACTTCGCCACTGTAAACTGAACACATTGATGTTTTTATTTTCATTTTCTCACTAAGTATGTAGGAGTAGAAAGGAACCGAAGTTTTGAGGAGAACTTGATATAGTATATAAATAAATAAATAAATAAATAATGACAATATCTAAAGTGTGCTCGCCTTATAGGCGAGCCCACAATAATGACAATATCTAAAGTGTGCTCGCCTTATAGGCGAGCCCACAACTAGAAAATATTGTTCCTTCGAAACAATTGTGGGCTCGCTTCAAGCCAGAAAACAATGGCTATAAATGTACAAAATGTCAAGATCGCAGGCAGTGCTCTCTTTGACGTTACTGACATCAAAGATTGGTCCATTTTGTTCCAAAATTGTGTTGTGCAAAAGTTGACCCGCTGGTGGCGCTATAACAGGCCAATGTAAGAAGGGTGGTATCTGCTCCTTGACCTATTGGGAATGTGTTTGCAAGATTTCACGCACATTGCAGGCTGTGTTCATGATTTGAGGTGTTTTTGGCTTTGGACACTTTATCGCTGCTTGCAGCTATATTCATTATTATTATAATTCTTTTGTGTGTGTGCACTTCATAGGCATATTAGATAAAGGTCCTTAGATTGTGTGTAGAATGTTTTATGCAAATTGCTAAAAAGTACAGTACAGTGCAGTACAGTACAGTACAGTACAGTACAGTAAGGTGCAGTACAGTATAGTAAGGTACAGTACAATACTGTAAGGTACTGTACCTTACAGTACCTTAAAGTATCCTATTTGTTGGGTTGGAAGCGAGCCCACACTGTTTCGAAGGAACAGTTTTTCTAGTTGTGGGCTCGCCTATAAGGCGAGCACACTTTAGATATTGTCATTATTAAGTGTGCCTGCTATGCAATAGCAAAACACTTATTGTAATCCGCCATACTTAAGTCATTAAGTCATTAAGTCTTTCGCCACGAATTTCTGCACGTAATAACTGCCGCACAATTTACGCCACCGCCGCAATATATACATCAAAACGTGCGGCTCGGCCGGGAATGGTGTGCTATTACTTTTCTTTCCGATCCGCGTTACCATTGCGACGTAATACGCAAAAAACGACGCCAAAAAACCCCATTGACTTAGAATGGGGGAAACTTCGGCACGTAATAACTGCCGCACGATTTACGCCACCCCCGCAATATATACATCAAAATGTGCGGCTCGGCCGGGAATGGTGTGCTATTACTTTTCTTTCCGATCCGCTTTACGATTGCGATGTAATTCGCAAAAAACAACGCCCAAAAACTCCATTGACTTTGAATGGGGGACTCCGAAAAAAAACCAGAAACTTTGGCGCCACATAACTCTGCCATACTTTTGCCTAGCAACGTCATTTAAAATGTAAAATGCTCACACAACTTTGGTCTTTTTCCGACCAATAGGGATGAGCTGTAATTGATTAAGCCTCGCCCCCTCTTTAACAGGAAGTGCCCTTCACCAAACAGGAAGTGCCTCTATAACTCATGAACCGTTTGTCGTACAGACTTGCGGCTGGTGTCATACCTTTTCTTTTTTTCTCAATTTTTTTTTTCTCAATTTTTTTTTTCTCAATTTTTTTTTTCTCAAATTTTTTTTTCTCAAATTTTTTTTTCTCAAAAATTTTTTTTTCTCAAAAATTTTTTTTCTCAAATTTTTTTTTTCTCAAAATTTTTTTTTCTCAAAATTTTTTTTTTCTCTATTTTTTTTTCTCAAAATTTTTTTTTCTCAAATTTTTTTTTCTCAAATTTTTTTTCTCAAAATTTTTTTTTCTCAAAAATTTTTTTTTCTCAAAAATTTTTTTTTCTCAAATTTTTTCTCAATTTTTTTTTTCTCAAAAAAATTTTTTCTCAATTTTTTTTTTCTCAAAATTTTTTTTTTCTCAAAAATTTTTTTTCTCAAAATTGTTTTCTCAAAATTATTTTTTTCTCACAATTTTTTTTTCAAAATTTCTTTTTCTCAAAAGTTTTTTTCTCAATTTTTTTTTCTCACAAAACAATTTTTTCTCAAAAAACTGTCGTTAAAGTGCGACCCGTGATAACGGCCAAAAATGCTCCAAAACGCCACTAATTAGTCGAAATGGCTGACTTCCTGTTTGGTTTCTGATTGGCTGCTGGCCTTGTGACGTGGGTAGAGCTGCGAGGGCCTGGTCATCGCTGCTTGCTGCTTTAATTCATTAATCGTCCATGACCTTAATTGGGGCCTATTTCGCCAAACAGGAAGTGCCCCTCACCAAACAGGAAGTGACCCTTGATCTCGTGAACCGTTTGTCATACAGACACGCGGGTTGCGTCAAATGAAATAACGCTAATGCTAACACCAACCGCTACACAAGGTTGCACAGACTTAGCGAGCTGCAGGCACACTTAAGATTTCTTAGAAATTTTCTCTTCTAGTTTATTTATCTATCAGGCAGTCATATAGTAGACGGGAACTTCGGTTCCTTTCTACTCCTACATACTTAGTGAGAAAATGAAAATAAAAACATCAATGTGTTCAGTTTACAGTGGTGAAGTGTGCTATTACTTTTTACAGCAATCGGCCAAATGGTGGCGCTGTAGGAAGCCTTCGAAAGTGCGATCTTTGAACAGGTATAGCTCATGCTGTGTTTGAGGTACAGGCATGAAACCTGTATACACGTATGCGTCTCCTCATGCCGAACAACTTTTACCCTCTAACTTTTGACCTCTGACCTTTAGGTCTCCCACAATTCGGAATTATATGAAAAACAGTACAAATCTATCTCCTCCTGGGTTTTTTTCGATACGCGCACGAAACTTTTTTCACATGAACTTTGGACCAATACGGTCAGATTTATCTTGGCGGATTTCTTTTAAAGTGAAATATCATTTTTTAATAATTCAATAAATATTGCGGTTTTATGCAAATTATTCTTCTGCCTCTAAATCATGCATGCAAAGTTACACGTTCATGGCATTTGGCAAAGATGTGGAGGGTTAGTCAAAGTATCACTGAAACCAATTTTATTCCAATCGGCCAAAGGGGGGCGCTATACGAAGCGTTTGAAAATTCAAACTTCAAACGGGCATAAGTCATGACTCGTTTCGTTTGAAGACATGCAACTTGTTACACGCGTGCTTTGACTCAAGCGGAAGACATCTGTGTCGTTGTTAAGTAAGCTCCGCCCTTCGATTTTCCGCCACTTTGAGCAGTTTGTAAAACGCGTAAACCCGCTTTTATTCTGGAATTTTCGCGTCACGTGCACAAAACATTTTTTTACATGAACTTTGGACCGATATCTAAAGATCTGTCAGATCGGATTTCTTTAACATTGAAACATGCTTTTTTAAATAATTCAAACAATATTGCATTTTTATGCAAATTATTCTTCTGCCTCTAAAACATACAAGCAAAGTCACATTTTCATGACAAAATAGTGTAGAGGGTTAGTTCAAATATCACTGAAACCAATCTTACCCCAAATGGCCAAAGGGGGGCGCTATATAATTTTGAGCAGTTTGTAAAACGCTTAAACCCGTTTTTATTCTAGGATTTTTTTTGCAATTTGCATGAAACATTCTACACGCAATCTAAGGACCTTTATCTAACATGCCTATGAAGTGCACACAAAAAATTATAAAATAATAGTAATAAATATAGCTGCAAGCAGCGATAAAGTGTCCAAAGCCAAAAACACCTCAAATCATGAACACAGCCTGGGATGTGCGTGAAATCTTGCAAGCACATTCCCAATAGGTCAAGGAACAGATACCAACCTTCTCACATTGGCCTGTTATAGCGCCACCAGCGGGTCAACTTTTGCACAACACATTTTTGGAACAAAATGGACCAATCTTTGACGTCAGTAACGTCAAAGAGAGCACTGCCTGCGATCTTGACATTTTGTGCTTTTATAGCCATTGTTTTCCGGCTTGAAGCGAGCCCACAATTGTTTCGAAGGAACAATATTTTTCTAGTTGTGGGCTCGCCTAAAGGCGAGCACAATTTAGTTATTGTCATTATTTATTTCTATACTAGATCAAGTAGACCAAAAACTTCGGTTCCGTTCTACTCATACATACTTAGTGAGAAAATGAAAATAAAAACATCAATGTGTTCAGTTTACAGTGGCGAAGTGTGCTATTATTTTCTATAGCAATCGGCCAAATGGTGGCGCTGTAGGAAGCCTTCGAAAGTGCGATCTTTGAACAGGTATAGCTCATGCTGTGTTTGAGGTACAGCCATGAAACCTGTATACACGTATGCGTCTCCTCATGCCGAACAACTTTTACCCTCTAACTTTTGACCTCTGACCTTTAGGTCTCCCACAATTCGGAATAATATGAAAAACAGTAAAAATCTATCTCCTCCTGGGATTTTTGCGATACGCGCATGAAACTTTTTTCACATGAACTTTGGACCAATACGGTCAGATTGATCAACCAGATTTTTTTTAAAGTGAAATATAATTTCTTAATAATTTAATCAATATTGCGGTTTTATGCAAATTATTCTTCGGCCTCTAAATCATACATGCAAAGGTACACGTTCATGGCATTTGGCAAAGATGTGGAGGGTTAGTCAAAGTATCACTGAAACCAATTTTATTCCAATCGGCCAAAGGGGGGCGCTATACGAAGCGTTTGAAAATTCAAACTTCAAACGGGCATAAGTCATGACTCGTTTTGTTTGAAGACATGCAACTTGTTACACGCGTGCTTTGACTCGAGCGGAAGACATCTGTGTCGTTGTTAAGTAAGCTCCGCCCTTCGATTTTCCGCCATATTGAGCAGTTTGTAAAACGCGTAAACCCGCTTTTATTCTGGAATTTTCGCTCCACGTGCACAAAACTTTTTTTACGTGAACTTTGGACCGATATCTAAAGATCTGTCAGATCGGATTTCTTTAAAATTGAAACATGCTTTTTTAAATAAATTCAATGAATATTGCAGTTTTATGCAAATTATTCTTCTGCCTCTAAATCATACATGCAAAGTAACATGTTCATGGCATTTGGCAAAGATGTAGAGTGTTAGTCCAAATATCACTAAAACCAATCTTACCCCAATTGGCCAAAGGGGGGCGCTATATCATTTTGAGCAGTTTGTGAAACGCTTAAACCCGTTAGGATTTTTTTTTTGCAATTTGCATGAAACATTCTGCACACAATCTAAGGACCTTTATCTAATATGCCTATGAAGTGCACACACACAAAAAAATAATAATAATGAATATAGCTGCAAGCAGCGATAAAGTGGCCAAAGCCAAAAACACCTCAAATCATGAACACAGCCTGCAATGTGCGTGAAATCTTGCAAGCACATTCCCAATAGGTCAAGGAACAGATACCACCCTTCTCACATTGGCCTGTTATAGCGCCACCAGCGGGTCAACTTTTGCACAACACATTTTTGGAACAAAATGGACCAATCGTTGACGTCAGTAACGTCAAAGAGAGCACTGCCTGCGATCTTGACATTTTGTGCTTTTATAGCCATTGTTTTCTGGCTTGAAGCGAGCCCACAATTGTTTCGAAGGAACAATATTTTTCTAGTTGTGGGCTCGCCAGTACCTGGCGAGCACACTTTAGATATTGTCATTATTTATTTATCTAGTAAGTAGACGGGATTTTCGGTTCCTTTCTACTCCTACATACTTAGTGAGAAAATGAAAATAAAAACATCAATGTGTTCAGCTTACAGTGGCGACGTGTGCTATTACTTTATACAGCAATCGGCCAAATGGTGGCGCTGTAGGAAGCCTTCGAAAGTGCGATCTTTGAACAGGTATAGCTCATGCTGTGTTATACATACAGCCATGAAACCTGTATACACTTATGCGTCTCCTCATGCCGAACAACTTTTACCCTCTAACTTTTGACCTCTGACCTTTAGGTCTCCCACAATTCGGAATTATATGAAAAACAGTAAAAATCTATCTCCTCCTGGGTTTTTTTCGATACGCGCACGAAACTTTTTTCACATGAACTTTGGACCAATACGGTCAGATTTATCTCGGCGGATTTCTTTTAAAGTGAAATATCATTTTTTTATAATTCAATAAATATTGCGGTTTTATGCAAATTATTCTTCTGCCTCTAAATCATGCATGCAAAGTTACACGTTCATGGCATTTGGCAAAGATGTGGAGGGTTAGTCAAAGTATCACTGAAACCAATTTTATTCCAATCGGCCAAAGGGGGGCGCTATACGAAGCGTTTGAAAATTCAAACTTCAAACGGGCATAAGTCATGACTCGTTTCGTTTGAAGACATGCAACTTGTTACACGCGTGCTTTGACTCAAGCGGAAGACATCTGTGTCGTTGTTAAGTAAGCTCCGCCCTTCGATTTTCCGCCACTTTGAGCAGTTTGTAAAATGCGTAAACCCGCTTTTATTCTGGAATTTTCGCGTCACGTGCACAAAACATTTTTTTACGTGAACTTTGGACCGATATCTAAAGATCTGTCAGATCGGATTTCTTTAACATTGAAACATGCTTTTTTAAATAATTCAAACAATATTGCATTTTTATGCAAATTATTCTTCTGCCTCTAAAACATACAAGCAAAGTCACATTTTCATGACAAAATAGTGTAGAGGGTTAGTTCAAATATCACTGAAACCAATCTTACCCCAAATGGCCAAAGGGGGGCGCTATATAATTTTGAGCAGTTTGTAAAACGCTTAAACCCGTTTTTATTCTAGGATTTTTTTTGCAATTTGCATGAAACATTCTACACGCAATCTAAGGACCTTTATCTAACATGCCTATGAAGTGCACACAAAAAATTATAAAATAATAGTAATAAATATAGCTGCAAGCAGCGATAAAGTGTCCAAAGCCAAAAACACCTCAAATCATGAACACAGCCTGGGATGTGCGTGAAATCTTGCAAGCACATTCCCAATAGGTCAAGGAACAGATACCAACCTTCTCACATTGGCCTGTTATAGCGCCACCAGCGGGTCAACTTTTGCACAACACATTTTTGGAACAAAATGGACCAATCTTTGACGTCAGTAACGTCAAAGAGAGCACTGCCTGCGATCTTGACATTTTGTGCTTTTATAGCCATTGTTTTCCGGCTTGAAGCGAGCCCACAATTGTTTCGAAGGAACAATATTTTTCTAGTTGTGGGCTCGCCTAAAGGCGAGCACACTTTAGTTATTGTCATTATTTATTTCTATACTAGATCAAGTAGACCAAAAACTTCGGTTCCGTTCTACTCATACATACTTAGTGAGAAAATGAAAATAAAAACATCAATGTGTTCAGTTTACAGTGGCGAAGTGTGCTATTATTTTCTATAGCAATCGGCCAAATGGTGGCGCTGTAGGAAGCCTTCGAAAGTGCGATCTTTGAACAGGTATAGCTCATGCTGTGTTTGAGGTACAGCCATGAAACCTGTATACACGTATGCGTCTCCTCATGCCGAACAACTTTTACCCTCTAACTTTTGACCTCTGACCTTTAGGTCTCCCACAATTCGGAATAATATGAAAAACAGTAAAAATCTATCTCCTCCTGGGATTTTTGCGATACGCGCATGAAACTTTTTTCACATGAACTTTGGACCAATAAGGTCAGATTGATCAACCAGATTTTTTTTAAAGTGAAATATAATTTCTTAATAATTTAATCAATATTGCGGTTTTATGCAAATTATTCTTCGGCCTCTAAATCATACATGCAAAGGTACACGTTCATGGCATTTGGCAAAGATGTGGAGGGTTAGTCAAAGTATCACTGAAACCAATTTTATTCCAATCGGCCAAAGGGGGGCGCTATACGAAGCGTTTGAAAATTCAAACTTCAAACGGGCATAAGTCATGACTCGTTTTGTTTGAAGACATGCAACTTGTTACACGCGTGCTTTGACTCGAGCGGAAGACATCTGTGTCGTTGTTAAGTAAGCTCCGCCCTTCGATTTTCCGCCATATTGAGCAGTTTGTAAAACGCGTAAACCCGCTTTTATTCTGGAATTTTCGCTCCACGTGCACAAAACTTTTTTTACGTGAACTTTGGACCGATATCTAAAGATCTGTCAGATCGGATTTCTTTAAAATTGAAACATGCTTTTTTAAATAAATTCAATGAATATTGCAGTTTTATGCAAATTATTCTTCTGCCTCTAAATCATACATGCAAAGTAACATGTTCATGGCATTTGGCAAAGATGTAGAGTGTTAGTCCAAATATCACTAAAACCAATCTTACCCCAATTGGCCAAAGGGGGGCGCTATATCATTTTGAGCAGTTTGTGAAACGCTTAAACCCGTTAGGATTTTTTTTTTTGCAATTTGCATGAAACATTCTGCACACAATCTAAGGACCTTTATCTAATATGCCTATGAAGTGCACACACACAAAAAAATAATAATAATGAATATAGCTGCAAGCAGCGATAAAGTGGCCAAAGCCAAAAACACCTCAAATCATGAACACAGCCTGCAATGTGCGTGAAATCTTGCAAGCACATTCCCAATAGGTCAAGGAACAGATACCACCCTTCTCACATTGGCCTGTTATAGCGCCACCAGCGGGTCAACTTTTGCACAACACATTTTTGGAACAAAATGGACCAATCGTTGACGTCAGTAACGTCAAAGAGAGCACTGCCTGCGATCTTGACATTTTGTGCTTTTATAGCCATTGTTTTCTGGCTTGAAGCGAGCCCACAATTGTTTCGAAGGAACAATATTTTTCTAGTTGTGGGCTCGCCAGTACCTGGCGAGCACACTTTAGATATTGTCATTATTTATTTATCTAGTAAGTAGACGGGATTTTCGGTTCCTTTCTACTCCTACATACTTAGTGAGAAAATGAAAATAAAAACATCAATGTGTTCAGCTTACAGTGGCGACGTGTGCTATTACTTTATACAGCAATCGGCCAAATGGTGGCGCTGTAGGAAGCCTTCGAAAGTGCGATCTTTGAACAGGTATAGCTCATGCTGTGTTATACATACAGCCATGAAACCTGTATACACTTATGCGTCTCCTCATGCCGAACAACTTTTACCCTCTAACTTTTGACCTCTGACCTTTAGGTCTCCCACAATTCGGAATTATATGAAAAACAGTAAAAATCTATCTCCTCCTGGGTTTTTTTCGATACGCGCACGAAACTTTTTTCACATGAACTTTGGACCAATACGGTCAGATTTATCTCGGCGGATTTCTTTTAAAGTGAAATATCATTTTTTTATAATTCAATAAATATTGCGGTTTTATGCAAATTATTCTTCTGCCTCTAAATCATGCATGCAAAGTTACACGTTCATGGCATTTGGCAAAGATGTGGAGGGTTAGTCAAAGTATCACTGAAACCAATTTTATTCCAATCGGCCAAAGGGGGGCGCTATACGAAGCGTTTGAAAATTCAAACTTCAAACGGGCATAAGTCATGACTCGTTTCGTTTGAAGACATGCAACTTGTTACACGCGTGCTTTGACTCAAGCGGAAGACATCTGTGTCGTTGTTAAGTAAGCTCCGCCCTTCGATTTTCCGCCACTTTGAGCAGTTTGTAAAATGCGTAAACCCGCTTTTATTCTGGAATTTTCGCGTCACGTGCACAAAACATTTTTTTACGTGAACTTTGGACCGATATCTAAAGATCTGTCAGATCGGATTTCTTTAACATTGAAACATGCTTTTTTAAATAATTCAAACAATATTGCATTTTTATGCAAATTATTCTTCTGCCTCTAAAACATACAAGCAAAGTCACATTTTCATGACAAAATAGTGTAGAGGGTTAGTTCAAATATCACTGAAACCAATCTTACCCCAAATGGCCAAAGGGGGGCGCTATATAATTTTGAGCAGTTTGTAAAACGCTTAAACCCGTTTTTATTCTAGGATTTTTTTTGCAATTTGCATGAAACATTCTACACGCAATCTAAGGACCTTTATCTAACATGCCTATGAAGTGCACACAAAAAATTATAAAATAATAATAATAAATATAGCTGCAAGCAGCGATAAAGTGTCCAAAGCCAAAAACACCTCAAATCATGAACACAGCCTGGGATGTGCGTGAAATCTTGCAAGCACATTCCCAATAGGTCAAGGAACAGATACCAACCTTCTCACATTGGCCTGTTATAGCGCCACCAGCGGGTCAACTTTTGCACAACACATTTTTGGAACAAAATGGACCAATCTTTGACGTCAGTAACGTCAAAGAGAGCACTGCCTGCGATCTTGACGTTTTGTACTTTTATAGCCATTGTTTTCTGGCTTGAAGCGAGCCCACAATTGTTTCGAAGGAACAATATTTTTCTAGTTGTGGGCTCGCCTATAAGGCGAGCACACTTTAGATGTTGTCATTATTTATCTATCAGTCATATCATACTGTAGACGGGAACTTCGGTTCCTTTCTACTCCTACATACTTAGTGAGAAAATGAAAATAAAAACATCAATGTGTTCAGTTTACAGTGGCGAAGTGTGCTATTATTTTTTATAGCAATCGGCCAAATGGTGGCGCTGTAGGAAGCCTTCGAAAGTGCGATCTTTGAACAGGTATAGCTCATGCTGTGTTATACATACAGCCATGAAACCTGTATACACTTATGCGTCTCCTCATGCCGAACAACTTTTACCCTCTAACTTTTGACCTCTGACCTTTAGGTCTCCCACAATTCGGAATTATATGAAAAACAGTAAAAATCTATCTCCTCCTGGGATTTTCGCGTCAAGTGCACAAAACCTTTTTCACATGAACTTTGGACCAATACGGTCAGATTGATCAACCAGATTTTTTTTAAAGTGAAATATAATTTTTTAATAATTCAATCAATATTGCGGTTTTATGCAAATTATTCTTCGGCCTCTAAATCATACATGCAAAGTTACACGTTCATGGCATTTGGCAAAGATGTGGAGGGTTAGTCAAAGTATCACTGAAACCAATTTTATTCCAATCGGCCAAAGGGGGGCGCTATACGAAGCGTTTGAAAATTCAAACTTCAAACGGGCATAAGTCATGGCTCGTTTCGTTTGAAGACATGCAACTTGTTACACGCGTGCTTTGACTCAAGCGGAAGACATCTGTGTCGTTGTTAAGTAAGCTCCGCCCTTCGATTCTCCGCCATTTTGAGCAGTTTGTAAAACGCGTAAACCCGCTTTTATTTTGGAATTCACGCTCCACGTGCACAAAACTTTTTTTACGTGAACTTTGGACCGATATCTAAAGATCTGTCAGATCGGATTTCTTTAAAATTGAAACGTGCTTTTTTAAATAAATTCAATGAATATTGCAGTTTTATGCAAATTATTCTTCTGCCTCTAAATCATACATGCAAAGTAACATGTTCATGGCATTTGGCAAAGATGTAGAGTGTTAGTCCAAATATCACTAAAACCAATCTTACCCCAATTGGCCAAAGGGGGGCGCTATATCATTTTGAGCAGTTTGTGAAACGCTTAAACCCGTTAGGATTTTTTTTTTTTGCAATTTGCATGAAACATTCTACACACAATCTAAGGACCTTTATCTAATATGCCTATGAAGTGCACACACACAAAAAAATAATAATAATGAATATAGCTGCAAGCAGCGATAAAGTGGCCAAAGCCAAAAACACCTCAAATCATGAACACAGCCTGCAATGTGCGTGAAATCTTGCAAGCACATTCCCAATAGGTCAAGGAACAGATACCACCCTTCTTACATTGGCCTGTTATAGCGCCACCAGCGGGTCAACTTTTGCACAACACATTTTTGGAACAAAATGGACCAATCTTTGACGTCAGTAACGTCAAAGAGAGCACTGCCTGCGATCTTGACATTTTGTACTTTTATAGCCATTGTTTTCTGGCTTGAAGCGAGCCCACAATTGTTTCGAAGGAACAATATTTTTCTAGTGACAATATCTAACCGTCATATCAAGTTCTCCTCAAAACTTCGGTTCCTTTCTACTCCTACATACTTAGTGAGAAAATGAAAATAAAAACATCAATGTGTTCAGCTTACTGTGGCGACGTGTGCTATTACTTTTTACAGCAATCGGCCAAATGGTGGCGCTGTAGGAAGCCTTCGAAAGTGCGAACTTTGAACAGGTATAGCTCATGCTCTGTTATACGTACAGCCATGAAACCTGTATACACGTATGCGTCTCCTCATGCCGAACAATTTTTACGCTCTGACTTTTGACCTCTGATCTTTAGATCCCTCAGAATTTGGAATTATATGAAAAACAGTAAAAATCTATCTCCTCCTGGGATCTTTGCGATACGCGCATGAAACTTTTTTCACATGAACTTTGGACCAATACGGTCAAACTAGTCTCGGCGGATTTCTTTTAAAGTGAAATATATTTTATTAATAATTCAATCAATGTTGCGGTTTTATGCAAATTATTCTTCGGCCTCTAAATCATACATGCAAAGTTACACGTTCATGGCATTTGGCAAAGATGTGGAGGGTTAGTCAAAGTATCACTGAAACCAATTGTATTCCAATCGGCCAAAGGGGGGCGCTATACGAAGCGTTTGAAAATTCAAACTTCAAACGGGCATAAGTCATGACTCGTTTCGTTTGAAGACATGCAACTTGTTACACGCGTGCTTTGACTCGAGCGGAAGACATCTGTGTCGTTGTTAAGTAAGCTCCGCCCCCCGATTTTCCGCCATATTGAGCAGTTTGTAAAACGCGTAAACCCGCTTTTATTCTGGAATTTTCACTCCACGTGCACAAAACTTTTTTTACGTGAACTTTGGACCGATATCTAAAGATCTGTCAGATCGGATTTCTTTAAAATTGAAACATGCTTTTTAAAATAAATTCAATGAATATTGCAGTTTTATGCAAATTATTCTTCTGCCTCTAAATCATACATGCAAAGTAACATGTTCATGGCATTTGGCAAAGATGTAGAGTGTTAGTCCAAATATCACTAAAACCAATCTTACCCCAATTGGCCAAAGGGGGGCGCTATATCATTTTGAGCAGTTTGTGAAACGCTTAAACCCGTTAGGATTTATTTTTGCAATTTGCATGAAACATTCTACACACAATCTAAGTACCTTTATCTAAAGTGCACACACAAAAAAAAATAATAATAATGAATATAGCTGCAAGCAGCGATAAAGTGGCCAAAGCCAAAAACACCTCAAATCATGAACACAGCCTGCAATGTGCGTGAAATCTTACAAGCACATTCCCAATAGGTCAAGGAACAGATACCACCCTTCTTACATTGGCCTGTTATAGCGCCACCAGCGGGTCAACTTTTGCACAACACATTTTTGGAACAAAATGGACCAATCTTTGACGTCAGTAACGTCAAAGAGAGCACTGCCTGCGATCTTGACATTTTGTACTTTTATAGCCATTGTTTTCTGGCTTGAAGCGAGCCCACAATTGTTTCGAAGGAACAATATTTTTCTAGTTGTGGGCTCGCCTATAAGGCGAGCACACTTTAGATATTGTCATTATTTCTATACTAGGCAGGCAGTCAGTGCAAGTATCAAAAAACTTCGGTTCCTTTCTACTCCTACATACTTAGTGAGAAAATGAAAATAAAAACATCAATGTGTTCAGCTTACTGTGGCGACGTGTGCTATTACTTTTTACAGCAATCGGCCAAATGGTGGCGCTGTAGGAAGCCTTCGAAAGTGCGAACTTTGAACAGGTATAGCTCATGCTGTGTTTGAGGTAAAGCCATGAAACCTGTATACACGTATGCGTCTCCTCATGCCGAACAACTTTTACGCTCTGACTTTTGACCTTTGACCTTTAGATCTCCCACAATTTGGAATTATATGAAAAACAGTAAAAATCTATCTCCTCCTGGGTTTTTTTCGTTACGCGCACAAAACTTTTTTCACATGAACTTTGGACCAATACGGTCAGATTGATCAACCAGATTTCTTTTAAAGTGAAATATAATTTTTTAATAATTCAATCAATATTGCGGTTTTATGCAAATTATTCTTCGGCCTCTAAATCATACATGCAAAGTTACACGTTCATGGCATTTGGCAAAGATGTAGAGGGTTAGTCAAAGTATTACTGAAACCAATTTTAGTCCAATCGGCCAAAGGGGGGCGCTATACGAAGCGTTTGAAAATTCAAACTTCAAACGGGCATAAGTCATGACTCGTTTCGTTTTAAGACATGCAACTTGCTTACACGCGTGCTTTGACTCGAGCGGAAGACATCTGTGTCTTTGTTAAGTAAGCTCCGCCCTTCGATTTTCCGCCATTTTGAGCAGTTTGTAAAACGCGTAAACCCGCTTTTATTCTGGAATTTTCGCTCCACGCGCACAAAACTTTTTTTACGTGAACTTTGGACCAATATCTAAAGATCTGTCAGATCGGATTTTTTTTTTTAATTGAAACATGCTTTTTTAATAATTCAATGAATATTGCAGTTTTATGCAAATTATTCTTCTGCCTCTAAATCATACATGCAAAGTAACATGTTCATGGCATTTGGCAAAGATGTAGAGTGTTAGTCCAAATATCACTAAATCCAATCTCACTCCAATTGGCCAAAGGGGGGCGCTATATCATTTTGAGCAGTTTGTGAAACGCTTAAACCCGTTAGGATTTTTTTTGCAATTTGCATGAAACATTCTACACACAATCTAAGGACCTTTATCTAATATGCCTATGAAGTGCACACACACAAAAAAATAATAATAATAATGAATATAGCTGCAAGCAGCGATAAAGTGGCCAAAGCCAAAAACACCTCAAATCATGAACACAGCCTGCATTGTGCGTGAAATCTTGCAAGCACATTCCCAATAGGTCAAGGAACAGATACCACCCTTCTTACATTGGCCTGTTATAGCGCCACCAGCGGGTCAACTTTTGCACAACACATTTTTGGAACAAAATGGACCAATCTTTGACGTCAGTAACGTCAAAGAGAGCACTGCCTGCGATCTTGACATTTTGTACTTTTATAGCCATTGTTTTCTGGCTTGAAGCGAGCCCACAATTGTTTCGAAGGAACAATATTTTTCTAGTGACAATATCTAACCGTCATATCAAGTTCTCCTCAAAACTTCGGTTCCTTTCTACTCCTACATACTTAGACAGAAAATGAAAATAAAAACATCAATGTGTTCAGCTTACAGTGGCGAAGTGTGCTATTATTTTTTACAGCAATCGGCCAAATGGTGGCGTTGTAGGAAGCCTTCGAAAGTGCGAACTTTGAACAGATAGAGCTCATGCTCTGTTATACGTACAGTCATGAAACCTGTATACATGTATGCGTCTCCTCATGCCGAACAACTTTTACGCTCTGACTTTTGACCTCTGACCTTTAGATCCCCCAGAATTTTGAATTATATAAAAAACAGTAAAAATCTATCTCCTCCTGGGATTTTTGCGTTACGCGCACAAAACTTTTTTCACATGAACTTTGGACCAATACGGTCAAACTAGTCTCGGCGGATTTCTTTTAAAGTGAAATATATTTTTTTAATAATTCCATCAATATTGCGGTTTTATGCAAATTATTCTTCGGCCTCTAAATCATACATGCAAAGTTACACGTTCATGGCATTTGGCAAAGATGTAGAGGGTTAGTCAAAGTATCACTGAAACCAATTTTATTCCAATCGGCCAAAGGGGGGCGCTATACGAAGCGTTTGAAAATTCAAACTTTAAACGGGCATAAGTCATGCCTCGTTTCGTTTGAAGACATGCAACTTGCTTACACGTGTGCTTTGACTCAAGCGGAAGACATCTGTGTCTTTGTTGAGTAAGCTCCGCCCTTAGATTTTCTGCCAGTTTGAGCAGTTTGTAAAACACTTAAACCCACTTTTATTCTGGAATGTTCGCGTCACGTGCACAAAACTGTTTTTACGTGAACTTTGGACCAATATCTAAAGATCTGTCAGATCGGATTTTTTTTTAAATTTAAACATGCTTTTTTAATAAATTCAAACAATATTGCATTTTTATGCAAATTATTCTTCTGCCTCTAAAACATACATGCAAAGTCACATTTTCATGACAAAATAGTGTAGAGGGTTAGTTCAAATATCACTGAAACCAATCTTACCCCAAATGGCCAAAGGGGGGCGCTATATAATTTTGAGCAGTTTGTAAAACGCTTAAACCCGTTTTTATTCTAGGATTTTTTTTGCAATTTGCATGAAACATTCTACACGCAATCTAAGGACCTTTATCTAACATGCCTATGAAGTGCACACAAAACAAATATAAAATAATAATAATAAATATAGCTGCAAGCAGCGATAAAGTGTCCAAAGCCAAAAACACCTCAAATCATGAACACAGCCTGGGATGTGCGTGAAATCTTGCAAGCACATTCCCAATAGGTCAAGGAACAGATACCAACCTTCTCACATTGGCCTGTTATAGCGCCACCAGCGGGTCAACTTTTGCATAACACATTTTTGGAACAAAATGGACCAATCTTTGACGTCAGTAACGTCAAAGAGAGCACTGCCTGCGATCTTGACGTTTTGTGCTTTTATAGCCATTGTTTTCTGGCTTGAAGCGAGCCCACAATTGTTTCGAAGGAACAATATTTTTCTAGTTGTGGGCTCGCCTATAAGGCGAGCACACTTTAGATATTGTCATTATTTCTATACTATACTAGTCATATCAAGTTCTCCTCAAAACTTCGGTTCCTTTCTACTCCTACATACTTAGTGAGAAAATGAAAATAAAAACATCAATGTGTTCAGTTTACAGTGGCGAAGTGTGCTATTATTTTTTATAGCAATCGGCCAAATGGTGGCGCTGTAGGAAGCCTTCGAAAGTGCGATCTTTGAACAGGTATAGCTCATGCTGTGTTATACATACAGCCATGAAACCTGTATACACGTATGCGTCTCCTCATGCCGAACAATTTTCACGCTCTGACTTTTGACCTCTGATCTTTAGATCCCTCAGAATTTGGAATTATATGAAAAACAGTAAAAATCTATCTCCTCCTGGGATCTTTGCGTTACGCGCATGAAACTTTTTTCACATGAACTTTGGACCAATACGGTCAAACTAGTCTCGGCGGATTTCTTTTAAAGTGAAATATATTTTATTAATAATTCAATCAATGTTGCGGTTTTATGCAAATTATTCTTCGGCCTCTAAATCATACATGCAAAGTTACACGTTCATGGCATTTGGCAAAGATGTGGAGGGTTAGTCAAAGTATCACTGAAACCAATTTTATTCCAATCGGCCAAAGGGGGGCGCTATACGAAGCGTTTGAAAATTCAAACTTCAAATGGGCATAAGTCATGACTCGTTTCGTTTGAAGACATGCAACTTGTTACACGCGTGCTTTGACTCGAGCGGAAGACATCTGTGTCGTTGTTAAGTAAGCTCCGCCCCCCGATTTTCCGCCATATTGAGCAGTTTGTAAAACGCGTAAACCCGCTTTTATTCTGGAATTTTCACTCCACGTGCACAAAACTTTTTTTACGTGAACTTTGGACCGATATCTAAAGATCTGTCAGATCGGATTTCTTTAAAATTGAAACATGCCTTTTAAAATAAATTCAATGAATATTGCAGTTTTATGCAAATTATTCTTCTGCCTCTAAATCATACATGCAAAGTAACATGTTCATGGCATTTGGCAAAGATGTAGAGTGTTAGTCCAAATATCACTAAAACCAATCTTACCCCAATTGGCCAAAGGGGGGCGCTATATCATTTTGAGCAGTTTGTGAAACGCTTAAACCCGTTAGGATTTATTTTTGCAATTTGCATGAAACATTCTACACACAATCTAAGGACCTTTATCTAATATGCCTATGAAGTGCACACACACAAAAAATAATAATAATAATGAATATAGCTGCAAGCAGCGATAAAGTGGCCAAAGCCAAAAACACCTCAAATCATGAACACAGCCTGCAATGTGCGTGAAATCTTGCAAGCACATAGGTCAAGGAACAGATACCACCCTTCTTACATTGGCCTGTTATAGCGCCACCAGCGGGTCAACTTTTGCACAACACATTTTTGGAACAAAATGGACCAATCTTTGACGTCAGTAACGTCAAAGAGAGCACTGCCTGCGATCTTGACATTTTGTACTTTTATAGCCATTGTTTTCTGGCTTGAAGCGAGCCCACAATTGTTTCGAAGGAACAATATTTTCTAGTTGTGGGCTCGCCTATAAGGCGAGCACACTTTAGATATTGTCATTATTTATCTATCAGTCAGTCAGTCAGACAGTAGACAGGAACTTCGGTTCCTTTCTACTCCTACATACTTAGTGAGAAAATGAAAATAAAAACATCAATGTGTTCAGTTTACAGTGGCGAAGTGCGCTATTATTATTTATAGCAATCAGCCAAATGGTGGCGCTGTAGGAAGCCTTCGAAAGTGCAAACTTTGAACAGGTATAGCTCATGCTGTGTTTTAGTTACAGCCATGAAACCTGTATACACGTATGCGTCTCCTCATGCCGAACAACTTTTACCCTCTAACTTTTGACCTCTGACCTTTAGGTCTCCCACAATTCGGAATTATATGAAAAACAGTAAAAATCTATCTCCTCCTGGGATTTTCGCATCAAGTGCACAAAACTTTTTTCACATGAACTTTGGACCAATACGGTCAGATTGATCAACCAGATTTTTTTTAAAGTGAAATATATTTTTTTAATAATTCAATCAATATTGCGGTTTTATGCAAATTATTCTTCGGCCTCTAAATCATACATGCAAAGTTACACGTTCATGGCATTTGGCAAAGATGTGGAGGGTTAGTCAAAGTATCACTGAAACCAATTTTATTCCAATCGGCCAAAGGGGGGCGCTATACGAAGCGTTTGAAAATTCAAACTTCAAACGGGCATAAGTCATGACTCGTTTTGTTTGAAGACATGCAACTTGTTACACGCGTGCTTTGACTCGAGCGGAAGACATCTGTGTCGTTGTTAAGTAAGCTCCGCCCTTCGATTTTCCGCCATATTGAGCAGTTTGTAAAACGCGTAAACCCGCTTTTATTCTGGAATTTTCGCTCCACGTGCACAAAACTTTTTTTACGTGAACTTTGGACCGATATCTAAAGATCTGTCAGATCGGATTTCTTTAAAATTGAAACATGCTTTTTTAAATAAATTCAATGAATATTGCAGTTTTATGCAAATTATTCTTCTGCCTCTAAATCATACATGCAAAGTAACATGTTCATGGCATTTGGCAAAGATGTAGAGTGTTAGTCCAAATATCACTAAAACCAATCTTACCCCAATTGAACAAAGGGGGGCGCTATATCATTTTGAGCAGTTTGTGAAACGCTTAAACCCGTTAGGATTTTTTTTTTGCAATTTGCATGAAACATTCTACACACAATCTAAGGACCTTTATCTAATATGCCTATGAAGTGCACACACACAAAAAAATTATAATAATGAATATAGCTGCAAGCAGCGATAAAGTGGCCAAAGCCAAAAAACACCTCAAATCATGAACACAGCCTGCAATGTGCGTGAAATCTTGCAAGCACATTCCCAATAGGTCAAGGAACAGATACCACCCTTCTTACATTGGCCTGTTATAGCGCCACCAGCGGGTCAACTTTTGCACAACACATTTTTGGAACAAAATGGACCAATCGTTGACGTCAGTAACGTCAAAGAGAGCACTGCCTGCGATCTTGACATTTTGTACTTTTATAGCCATTGTTTTCTGGCTTGAAGCGAGCCCACAATTGTTTCGAAGGAACAATATTTTTCTAGTGACAATATCTAACCGTCATATCAAGTTCTCCTCAAAACTTCGGTTCCTTTCTACTCCTACATACTTAGTGAGAAAATGAAAATAAAAACATCAATGTGTTCAGCTTACAGTGGCGAAGTGTGCTATTATTTTTTACAGCAATCGGCCAAATGGTGGCGCTGTAGGAAGCCTTCGAAAGTGCGATCTTTGAACAGGTATAGCTCATGCTGTGTTATACGTACAGCCATGAAACCTGTATACACTTATGCGTCTCCTCATGCCGAACAACTTTTAACCTCTAACTTTTGACCTCTGACCTTTAGGTCTCCCACAATTTGGAATTATATGAAAAACAGTAAAAATCTATCTCCTCCTGGGATTTTTGCATAACGCGCACGAAACATTTTTCACATGAACTTTGGACCAATACGGTCAAACTAGTCCCGGCGGATTTCTTTTAAAGTGAAATATAATTTTTTAATAATTCAATCAATATTGCGGTTTTATGCAAATTATTCTTCGGCCTCTAAATCATACATGCAAAGTTACAAGTTCATGGCATTTGGCAAAGATGTGGAGGGTTAGTCAAAGTATCACTGAAACCAATTTTATTCCAATCGGCCAAAGGGGGGCGCTATACGAAGCGTCTGAAAATTCAAACTTCAAACGGGCATAAGTCATGACTCGTTTCGTTTGAAGACATGCAACTTGTTACACGCGTGCTTTGACTCAAGCGGAAGACATCTGTGTCGTTGTTAAGTAAGCTCCGCCCTAAGATTCTCCGCCATTTTGAGTAGTTTGTAAAACGCGTAAACCCGCTATTATTCTGGAATTTTCGCGTCACGTGCACAAAACCTTTTTTACGTGAACTTTGGACCGATATCTAAAGATCTGTCAGATCGGATTTCTTTAACATTGAAACATGCTTTTTTAAATAATTCAAACAATATTGCATTTTTATGCAAATTATTCTTCTGCCTCTAAAACATACAAGCAAAGTCACATTTTCATGACAAAATAGTGTAGAGGGTTAGTTCAAATATCACTTACCCCAAATGGCCAAAGGGGGGCGCTATATAATTTTGAGCAGTTTGTAAAACGCTTAAACCCGTTTTTATTCTAGGATTTTTTTTTGCAATTTGCATGAAACATTCTACACGCAATCTAAGGACCTTTATCTAACATGCCTATGAAGTGCACACAAAAAAATTATAAAATAATAATAATAAATATAGCTGCAAGCAGCGATAAAGTGTCCAAAGCCAAAAACACCTCAAATCATGAACACAGCCTGGGATGTGCGTGAAATCTTGCAAGCACATTCCCAATAGGTCAAGGAACAGATACCAACCTTCTCACATTGGCCTGTTATAGCGCCACCAGCGGGTCAACTTTTGCACAACACATTTTTGGAACAAAATGGACCAATCTTTGACGTCAGTAACGTCAAGGAGAGCACTGCCTGCGATCTTGACATTTTGTGCTTTTATAGCCATTGTTTTCTGGCTTGAAGCGAGCCCACAATTGTTTCGAAGGAACAATATTTTTCTAGTTGTGGGCTCGCCTATAAGGCGAGCACACTTTAGATATTGTCATTATTTCTATACTAAGCATATCAAGTATCAAAAAACTTCGGTTCCTTTCTACTCCTACATACTTAGTGAGAAAATGAAAATAAAAACATCAATGTGTTCAGTTTACTGTGGCGAAGTGTGCTATTACTTTTTACAGCAATCGGCCAAATGGTGGCGCTGTAGGAAGCCTTCGAAAGTGCGATCTTTGAACAGGTATAGCTCATGCTGTGTTATACATACAGCCATGAAACCTGTATACACTTATGCGTCTCCTCATGCCGAACAACTTTTACCCTCTAACTTTTGACCTCTGACCTTTAGGTCTCCCACAATTCGGAATTATATGAAAAACAGTAAAAATCTATCTCCTCCGGGGTTTTTTTCGTTACGCGCACGAAACTTTTTTCACATGAACTTTGGACCAATACGGTCAGATTGATCAACCAGATTTTTTTAAAAGTGAAATATAATTTTTTAATAATTCAATCAATATTGCGCTTTTATGCAAATTATTCTTTTGCCTCTAAATCATACATGCAAAGTTACACGTTCATGGCATTTGGCAAAGATGTAGAGGGTTAGTCAAAATATCACTGAAACCAATCTTATTCCAATCGGCCAAAGGGTGGCGCTATACGAAGCGTTTGAAAATTCAAACTTCAAACGGGTATAAGTCATGACTCGTTTTGTTTGAAGACATGCAACTTGTTACACGCGTGCTTTGACTCGAGCGGAAGACATCTGTGTCGTTGTTAAGTAAGCTCCGCCCTTCGATTTTCCGCCATTTTGAGCAGTTCGTAAAACGTGTAAACCCGCTTTTATTCTGGAATTTTCGCTCCACGTGCACAAAACTTTTTTTACGTGAACTTTGGACCGATATCTAAAGATCTGTCAGATCGGATTTCTTTAAAATTGAAACATGCTTTTTTAAATAAATTCAATGAATATTGCAGTTTTATGCAAATTATTCTTCTGCCTCTAAATCATACATGCAAAGTAACATGTTCATGGCATTTGGCAAAGATGTAGAGTGTTAGTCCAAATATCACTAAAACCAATCTTCCCCCAATTGGCCAAAGGGGGCGCTATATCATTTTGAGCAGTTTGTGAAACGCTTAAACCCGTTAGGATTTTTTTTTGCAATTTGCATGAAACATTCTACACACAATCTAAGGACCTTTATCTAATATGCCTATGAAGTGCACACACACAAAAAAAAATAAAAAAATGAATATAGCTGCAAGCAGCGATAAAGTGGCCAAAGCCAAAAACACCTCAAATCATGAACACAGCCTGCAATGTGCGTGAAATCTTGCAAGCACATTCCCAATAGGTCAAGGAACAGATACCACCCTTGTTACATTGGCCTGTTATAGCGCCACCAGCGGGTCAACTTTTGCACAACACATTTTTGGAACAAAATGGACCAATCTTTGACGTCAGTAACGTCAAAGAGAGCACTGCCTGCGATCTTGACATTTTGTACTTTTATAGCCATTGTTTTCTGGCTTGAAGCGAGCCCACAATTGTTTCGAAGGAACAATATTTTTCTAGTTGTGGGCTCGCCTATAAGGCGAGCACACTTTAGATATTGTCATTATTTCTATACTAGGCAGGCAGTCAGTGCAAGTATCAAAAAACTTCGGTTCCTTTCTACTCCTACATACTTAGTGAGAAAATGAAAATAAAAACATCAATGTATTCAGCTTACTGTGGCGACGTGTGCTATTACTTTTTACAGCAATCGGCCAAATGGTGGCGCTGTAGGAAGCCTTCGAAAGTGCGAACTTTGAACAGGTATAGCTCATGCTGTGTTTGAGGTCCAGCCATGAAACCTGTATACACGTATGCGTCTCCTCATGCCGAACAACTTTTATGCTCTGACTTTTGACCTCTGACCTTTAGATCCCCCAGAATTTTGAATTATATGAAAAACAGTAAAAATCTATCTCCTCCTGGGATTTTTGCATAACGCGTACAAAACCTTTTTCACATGAACTTTGGACCAATACGGTCAAACTAGTCTCGGCGGATTTCTTTTAAAGTGAAATATATTTTTTTTATAATTCAATCAATATTGAGGTTTTATGCAAATTATTCTTCGGCCTCTAAATCATACATGCAAAGTTACACGTTCATGGCATTTGGCAAAGATGTGGAGGGTTAGTCAAAGTATCACTGAAACCAATTTTATTCCAATCGGCCAAAGGGGGGCGCTATACGAAGCGTTTGAAAATTCAAACTTCAAACGGGCATAAGTCATGACTCGTTTCGTTTGAAGACATGCAACTTGTTACACGCGTGCTTTGACTCAAGCGGAAGACATCTGTGTCGTTGTTAAGTAAGCTCCGCCCTTCGATTTTCCGCCATTTTGAGCAGTTTGTAAAACGCGTAAACCCGCTTTTATTCTGGAATTTTCGCTCCACGTGCACAAAACTTTTTTTACGTGAACTTTGGACCGATATCTAAAGATCTGTCAGATCGGATTTCTTTAAAATTGAAACATGCTTTTTTAAATAAATTCAATGAATATTGCAGTTTTATGCAAATTATTCTTCTGCCTCTAAATCATACATGCAAAGTAACATGTTCATGGCATTTGGCAAAGATGTAGAGTGTTAGTCCAAATATCACTAAAACCAATCTTACCCCAATTGGCCAAAGGGGGGCGCTATATCATTTTGAGCAGTTTGTGAAACGCTTAAACCCGTTAGGATTTTTTTTTGCAATTTGCATGAAACATTCTACACACAATCTAAGGACCTTTATCTAATATGCCTATGAAGTGCACACACACACAAAAAAAAATAATGAATATAGCTGCAAGCAGCGATAAAGTGGCCAAAGCCAAAAACACCTCAAATCATGAACACAGCCTGCAATGTGCGTGAAATCTTGCAAACACATTCCCAATAGGTCAAGGAACAGATACCACCCTTCTTACATTGGCCTGTTATAGCGCCACCAGCGGGTCAACTTTTGCACAACACATTTTTGGAACAAAATGGACCAATCTTTGACGTCAGTAACGTCAAAGAGAGCACTGCCTGCGATCTTGACATTTTGTACTTTTATAGCCATTGTTTTCTGGCTTGAAGCGAGCCCACAATTGTTTCGAAGGAACAATATTTTTCTAGTGACAATATCTAACCGTCATATCAAGTTCTCCTCAAAACTTCGGTTCCTTTCTACTCCTACATACTTAGACAGAAAATGAAAATAAAAACATCAATGTGTTCAGCTTACAGTGGCGAAGTGTGCTATTATTTTTTACAGCAATCGGCCAAATGGTGGCGCTGTAGGAAGCCTTCGAAAGTGCGAACTTTGAACAGATAGAGCTCATGCTCTGTTATACGTACAGTCATGAAACCTGTATACACGTATGCGTCTCCTCATGCCGAACAACTTTTACCCTCTAACTTTTGACCTCTGACCTTTAGATCCCCCAGAATTTTGAATTATATAAAAAACAGTAAAAATCTATCTCCTCCTGGGATTTTTGCGTTACGCGCACAAAACTTTTTTCACATGAACTTTGGACCAATACGGTCAAACTAGTCTGGTCGGATTTCTTTTAAAGTGAAATATAATTTTTTAATAATTCAATCAATATTGCGGTTTCATGCAAATTATTCTTCGGCCTCTAAATCATACATGCAAAGTTACACGTTCATGGCATTTGGCAAAGATGTAGAGGGTTAGTCAAAGTATCACTGAAACCAATTTTATTCCAATCGGCCAAAGGGGGGCGCTATACGAAGCGTTTGAAAATTCAAACTTCAAACGGGCATAAGTCATGACTCGTTTCGTTTTAAGACATGCAACTTGTTTACACGCGTGCTTTGACTCAAGCGGAAGACATCTGTATCGTTGTTAAGTAAGCTCCGCCCTTCGATTTTCCGCCAATTTGAGCAGTTTGTAAAACACGTAAACCCGCTTTTATTCTGGAATTTTCGCGTCACGTGCACAAAACCTTTTTTACGTGAACTTGGGACCAATATCTAAAGATCTGTCAGATCGGATTTCTTTAAAATTACAACATGCTTTTTTAAATAAATTCAATGAATATTGCAGTTTTATGCAAATTATTCTTCTGCCTCATAATCATACATGCAAAGTAACATGTTCATGGCATTTGGCAAAGATGTAGAGTGTTAGTCCAAATATCACTAAAACCAATCTTACCCCAATTGGCCAAAGGGGGGCGCTATATCATTTTGAGCAGTTTGTGAAACGCTTAAACTCGTTAGGATTTTTTTAGCAATTTGCATAAAACATTCTACACACAATCTAAGGACCTTTATCTAATATGCCTATGAAGTGCACACACACAAAAAAAATAAAAAATAATAATAAATATAGCTGCAAGCAGCGATAAAGTGGCCAAAGCCAAAAACACCTCAAATCATGAACACAGCCTGCAATGTGCGTGAAATCTTGCAAGTACATTCCCAATAGGTCAAGGAACAGATACCCTTCTTACATTGGCCTGTTATAGCGCCACCAGCGGGTCAACTTTTGCACAACACATTTTTGGAACAAAATGGACCAATCTTTGACGTCAGTAACGTCAAAGAGAGCACTGCCTGCGATCTTGACATTTTGTACTTTTATAGCCATTGTTTTCTGGCTTGAAGCGAGCCCACAATTGTTTCGAAGGAACAATATTTTTCTAGTTGTGGGCTCGCCTATAAGGCGAGCACACTCTAGATATTGTCATTATTGTGGGCTCGCCAGTACCTGGCGAGCACACTTTAGATATTGTCATTATTTATTTATTTATTTATTTGTTTATCTAGTAAGTAGACGGGATTTTCGGTTCCTTTCTACTCCTACATACTTAGTGAGAAAATGAAAATAAAAACATCAATGTGTTCAGTTTACAGTGGCGAAGTGTGCTATTACTTTTTACAGCAATCGGCCAAATGGTGGCGCTGTAGGAAGCCTTCGAAAGTGCGAACTTTGAACAGGTATAGCTCATGCTGTGTTTGAGGTACAGGCATGAAACCTGTATACACGTATGCGTCTCCTCATGCCGAACAACTTTTAGCCTCTGACTTTTGACCTCTGACCTTTAGATCTCCCACAATTCGGAATTATATGAAAAACAGTAAAAATCTATCTCCTCCTGGGTTTTTTTCGATACGCGCACAAAACTTTTTTCACATGAACTTTGGACCAATACGGTCAAACTAATCTCGGCGGATTTCTTTTAAAGTGAAATATAATTTTTTAATAATTCAATAAATATTGCAGTTTTATGCAAATTATTCTTCGGCCTCTAAATCATACATGCAAAGTTACACGTTCATGGCATTTGGCAAAGATGTAGAGGGTTAGTCAAGGTATCACTGAAACCAATTTTATTCCAATCGGCCAAAGGGGGGCGCTATACGAAGCGTCTGAAAATTCAAACTTTAAACGGGCATAAGTCATGACTCGTTTCGTTTGAAGACATGCAACTTGTTACACGCGTGCTTTGACTCAAGCGGAAGACATCTGTGTCGTTGTTAAGTAAGCTCCGCCCTTCGATTTTCCGCCACTTTGAGCAGTTTGTAAAACGCGTAAACCCGCTTTTATTCTGGAATTTTCGCGTCACGTGCACAAAACTTTTTTTTACGTGAACTTTGGACCGATATCTAAAGATCTGTCAGATCGGATTTCTTTAACATTGAAACATGCTTTTTTAAATAATTCAAACAATATTGCATTTTTATGCAAATTATTCTTCTGCCTCTAAAACATACAAGCAAAGTCACATTTTCATGACAAAATAGTGTAGAGGGTTAGTTCAAATATCACTGAAACCAATCTCACCCCAAATGGCCAAAGGGGGGCGCTATATAATTTTGAGCAGTTTGTAAAACGCTTAAACCCGTTTTTATTCTAGGATTTTTTTTGCAATTTGCATGAAACATTCTACACGCAATCTAAGGACCTTTATCTAACATGCCTATAAAGTGCACTGCACACAAAAAAATTATAAAATAATAATAATAAATATAGCTGCAAGCAGCGATAAAGTGTCCAAAGCCAAAAACACCTCAAATCATGAACACAGCCTGGGATGTGCGTGAAATCTTGCAAGCACATTCCCAATAGGTCAAGGAACAGATACCAACCTTCTCACATTGGCCTGTTATAGCGCCACCAGCGGGTCAACTTTTGCACAACACATTTTTGGAACAAAATGGACCAATCTTTGACGTCAGTAACGTCAAAGAGAGCACTGCCTGCGATCTTGACATTTTGTGCTTTTATAGCCATTGTTTTCTGGCTTGAAGCGAGCCCACAATTGTTTCGAAGGAACAATATTTTTCTAGTTTATTTTATCTATCAGGCAGTCATACAGTAGACGGGATTTCGGTTCCTTTCTACTCCTACATACTTAGTGAGAAAATGAAAATGAAACATCAATGTGTTCAGCTTACTGTGGCGCAGTGTGCTATTACTTTTTACAGCAATCGGCCAAATGGTGGCGCTGTAGGAAGCCTTCGAAAGTGCGAACTTTGAACAGGTATAGCTCATGCTGTGTTTTAGGTACAGCCATGAAACCTGTATACACTTATGCGTCTCCTCATGCCGAACAACTTTTACCCTCTAACTTTTGACCTCTGACCTTTAGGTCTCCCACAATTCGGAATTATATGAAAAACAGTAAAAATCTATCTATTTTTTTCGTTACGCACACGAAACTTTTTTCACATGAACTTTGGACCAATACGGTCAGATTTATCTCGGCGGATTTCTTTTAAAGTGAAATATCATTTTTTAATAATTCAATAGATATTGCGGTTTTATGCTAATTATTCTTCTGCCTCTAAATCATACATGCAAAGTTACACGTTCATGGCATTTGGCAAAGATGTAGAGGGTTAGTCAAAGTATCACTGAAACCAATTTTATTCCAATCGGCCAAAGGGGGGCGCTATACGAAGCGTTTGAAAATTCAAACTTCAAACGGGCATAAGTCATGACTCGTTTCGTTTGAAGACATGCAACTTGTTACACGCGTGCTTTGACTCGAGCGGAAGACATCTGTGTCGTTTTTAAGTAAGCTCCGCCCTTCGGTTTTCCGCCATTTTGAGCAGTTTGTAAAACGCGTAAACCCACTTTTATTCTGGAATTTTCGCTCCACGTGCACAAAACTTTTTTTACATGAACTTTGGACCGATATCTAAAGATCTGTCAGATCGGATTTCTTTAACATTGAAACATGCTTTTTTTAAATAATTCAAACAATATTGCATTTTTATGCAAATTATTATTCTGCCTCTAAAACATACATGCAAAGTCACATGTTCATGGCATTTGGCAAAGATGTAGAGTGTTAGTCCAAATATCACTAAAACCAATCTTACTCCAATTGGCCAAAGGGGGGCGCTATATCATTTTGAGCAGTTTGTGAAACGCTTAAACCCGTTAGGATTTCTTTTAGCAATTTGCATGAATTTACACACAATCTAAGGACCTTTATCTAATATGCCTATGAAGTGCACACACAAAAAAAAGATTATAATTAATAATAATAAATATAGCTGCAAGCAGCGATAAAGTGGCCAAAGCCAAAAACACCTCAAATCATGAACACAGCCTGCAATGTGCGTGAAATCTTGCAAGCACATTCCCAATAAGTCAAGGAACAGATACCACCCTTCTCACATTGGCCTGTTTTAGCGCCACCCGCGGGTCAACTTTTGCATAACACATTTTTGGAGCAAAATGGACCAATCTTTGACGTCAGTAACTTCAAAGTGAGCACTGCCTGCGATCTTGACATTTTGTACTTTTATAGCCATTGTTTTCTGGCTTGAAGCGAGCCCACAATTGTTTCGAAGGAACAATATTTTCTAGTTTATCTATCAGACATACATATCAAGTTCTCCTCAATACTTTGTCCGCTATCAACTCCTACATACCTAGTGAGAAAATGAAAATAAAAACATCAATGTGTTCAGCTTACTGTGGCGACGTGTGCTATTACTTTTTACAGCAATCGGCCAAATGGTGGCGCTGTAGGAAGCCTTCGAAAGTGCGAACTTTGAACAGGTATAGCTCATGCTGTGTTTGAGGTACAGGCATGAAACCTGTATACACGTATGCGTCTCCTCATGCCGAACAACTTTTAGCCTCTGACTTTTGACCTCTGACCTTTAGGTCTCCCACAATTCGGAATTATATGAAAAACAGTAAAAATCTATCTCCTCCTGGGATTTTCGCGTCAAGTGCACGAAACTTTTTTTCACATGAACTTTGAACCTATATCTACACAGGCTATGTGGTGAGAAGTTTGTACGTTAAATAATGATTTTTTAATAATTCAATATATGTTGCGGTTTTATGCAAATTATTCTTCGGCCTCTAAATCATACATGCAAAGTTACACGTTCATGGCATTTGGCAAAGATGTGGAGGGTTAGTCAAAGTATCACTGAAACCAATTTTATTCCAATTGGCCAAAGGGGGGCGCTATACGAAGCGTCTGAAAATTCAAACTTCAAACAGGCATAAGTCATGACTCGTTTCGTTTGAAGACATGCAACTTGTTACACGCGTGCTTTGACTCAAGCGGAAGACATCTGTGTTGTTGTTAAGTAAGCTCCGCCCTTCGATTTTCCGCCATTTTGAGCAGTTTGTAAAACGCGTAAACCCGCTTTTATTCTGGAATTTTCGCGTCACGTGCACAAAACTTTTTTTACGTGAACTTTGGACCGATATCTAAAGATCTGTCAGATCGGATTTCTTTAACATTGAAACATGCTTTTTTAAATAATTCAAACAATATTGCAGTTTTATGCAAATTATTCTTCTGCCTCTAAAACATACATACAAAGTCACATTTTCATGACAAAATAGTGTAGAGGGTTAGTTCAAATATCACTGAAACCAATCTTACCCCAAATGGCCAAAGGGGGGCGCTATATAATTTTGAGCAGTTTGTAAAACGCTTAAACCCGTTTTTATTCTAGGAGTTTTTTTGCAATTTGCATGAAACATTCTACACGCAATCTAAGGACCTTTATCTAACATGCCTATGAAGTGCACACAAAAAAAATATAAAATAATAATAATAAATCTAGCTGCAAGCAGCGATAAAGTGGCCAAAGCCAAAAACACCTCAAATCATGAACACAGCCTGCAATGTGCTTGAAATCTTGCAAGCACATTCCCAATAGGTCAAGGAACAGATACCACCCTTCTCACATTGGCCTGTTATAGCGCCACCAGCGGGTCAACTTTTGCATAACACATTTTTGGAACAAAATGGACCAATCTTTGACGTCAGTAACGTCAAAGTGAGCACTGCCTGCGATCTTGACATTTTGTACTTTTATAGCCATTGTTTTCTGGCTTGAAGCGAGCCCACAATTGTTTCGAAGGAACAATATTTTTCTAGTTGTGGGCTCGCCAGTACCTGGCGAGCACACTTTAGATATTGTCATTATTTATTTATTTATCTAGTAAGTAGACGGGATTTTCGGTTCCTTTCTACTCCTACATACTTAGTGAGAAAATGAAAATAAAAACATCAATGTGTTCAGTTTACAGTGGCGAAGTGTGCTATTATTTTTTATAGCAATCGGCCAAATGGTGGCGCTGTAGGAAGCCTTCGAAAGTGCGAACTTTGAACAGGTATAGCTCATGCTGTGTTTTAGGTACAGCCATGAAACCTGTATACACGTATGCGTCTCCTCATGCCTAACAACTTTTACCCTCTAACTTTTGACCTCTGACCTTTAGGTCTCCCACAATTCGGAATTAGATGAAAAACAGTAAAAATCTATCTCCTCCTGGGATTTTCGCGTCAAGTGCACAAAACTTTTTTCACATGAACTTTGGACCAATACGGTCAAACTAATCTCGGCGGATTTCTTTTAAAGTGAAATATAATTTTTTAATAATTTAATATATATTGCGGTTTTATGCAAATTATTCTTCGGCCTCTAAATCATACATGCAAAGTTACACGTTCATGGCATTTGGCAAAGATGTAGAGGGTTAGTCAAGGTATCACTGAAACCAATTTTATTCCAATCGGCCAAAGGGGGGCGCTATACGAAGCGTCTGAAAATTCAAACTTCAAACGGGCATAAGTCATGACTCGTTTCGTTTGAAGACATGCAACTTGTTACACGCGTGCTTTGACTCAAGCGGAAGACATCTGTGTCGTTGTTAAGTAAGCTCCGCCCTTCGATTTTCCGCCACTTTGAGCAGTTTGTAAAACGCGTAAACCCGCTTTTATTCTGGAATTTTCGCGTCACGTGCACAAAACTTTTTTTACGTGAACTTTGGACCGATATCTAAAGATCTGTCAGATCGGATTTCTTTAACATTGAAACATGCTTTTTTAAATAATTCAAACAATATTGCATTTTTATGCAAATTATTCTTCTGCCTCTAAAACATACAAGCAAAGTCACATTTTCATGACAAAATAGTGTAGAGGGTTAGTTCAAATATCACTGAAACCAATCTTACCCCAAATGGCCAAAGGGGGGCGCTATATAATTTTGAGCAGTTTGTAAAACGCTTAAACCCGTTTTTATTCTAGGATTTTTTTTGCAATTTGCATGAAACATTCTACACACAATCTAAGGACCTTTATCTAACATGCCTATGAAGTGCACACAAAAAAATTATAAAATAATAATAATAAATATAGCTGCAAGCAGCGATAAAGTGTCCAAAGCCAAAAACACCTCAAATCATGAACACAGCCTGGGATGTGCGTGAAATCTTGCAAGCACATTCCCAATAGGTCAAGGAACAGATACCAACCTTCTCACATTGGCCTGTTATAGCGCCACCAGCGGGTCAACTTTTGCACAACACATTTTTGGAACAAAATGGACCAATCTTTGACGTCAGTAACGTCAAAGAGAGCACTGCCTGCGATCTTGACATTTTGTACTTTTATAGCCATTGTTTTCTGGCTTGAAGCGAGCCCACAATTGTTTCGAAGGAACAATATTTTTCTAGTTTATTTATCTATCAGGCAATCAGTAGACGGGATCTTCGGTTCCTTTCTACTCCTACATACTTAGTGAGAAAATGAAAATAAAAACATCAATGTGTTCAGCTTACTGTGGCGCAGTGTGCTATTACTTTTTACAGCAATCAGCCAAATGGTGGCGCTGTAGGAAGCCTTCGAAAGTGCGATCTTTGAACAGGTATAGATCATGCTGTGTTTTAGGTACAGCCATGAAACCTGTATACACGTATGCGTCTCCTCATGCCGAACAACTTTTACCCTCTAACTTTTGACCTCTGACCTTTAGGTCTCCCACAATTCGGAATTATATGAAAAACAGTAAAAATCTATCTCCTCCTGGGTTTTTTTCGTTACACGCACAAAACTTTTTTCACATGAACTTTGGACCAATACGGTCAGATTTATCTCGGCGGATTTCTTTTAAAGTGAAATATCATTTTTTTAATAATTCAATAGATATTGCGGTTTTATGCAAATTATTCTTCTGCCTCTAAATCATACATGCAAAGTTACACGTTCATGGCATTTGGCAAAGATGTAGAGAGTTAGTCAAAGTATCACTGAAACCAATTTTATTCCAATCGGCCAAAGGGGGGCGCTATACGAAGCGTTTGAAAATTCAAACTTCAAACGGGCATAAGTCATGACTCGTTTCGTTTGAAGACATGCAACTTGTTACACGCGTGCTTTGACTCGAGCGGAAGACATCTGTGTCGTTGTTAAGTAAGCTCCGCCCTTCGGTTTTCCGCCATTTTGAGCAGTTTGTAAAACGCGTAAACCCGCTTTTATTCTGGAATTTTCGCTCCACGTGCACAAAACTTTTTTTACGTGAACTTTGGACCGATATCTAAAGATCTGTCAGATCGGATTTCTTTAAAATTGAAACATGCTTTTTAAAATAAATTCAATGAATATTGCAGTTTTATGCAAATTATTCTTCTGCCTCTAAATCATACATGCAAAGTAACATGTTCATGGCATTTGGCAAAGATGTAGAGTGTCCAAATATCACTAAAACCAATCTTACCCCAATTGGCCAAAGGGGGGCGCTATATCATTTTGAGCAGTTTGTGAAACGCTTAAACCCGTTGGGATTTTTTTTTTTTTGCAATTTGCATGAAACATTCTACACACAATCTAAGGACCTTTATCTAATATGCCTATGAAGTGCACACACACAAAAGAATTATAATAATAATGAATATAGCTGCAAGCAGCGATAAAGTGTCCAAAGCCAAAAACACCTCAAATCATGAACACAGCCTGCAATGTGCGTGAAATCTTGCAAACACATTCCCAATAGGTCAAGGAGCAGATACCACCCTTCTTACATTGGCCTGTTATAGCGCCACCAGCGGGTCAACTTTTGCACAACACAATTTTGGAACAAAATGGACCAATCTTTGATGTCAGTAACGTCAAAGAGAGCACTGCCTGCGATCTTGACATTTTGTACATTTATAGCCATTGTTTTCTGGCTTGAAGCGAGCCCACAATTGTTTCGAAGGAACAATATTTTCTAGTGACAATATCTAACCGTCATATCAAGTTCTCCTCAAAACTTCGGTTCCTTTCTACTCCTACATTCTTAGTGAGAAAATGAAAATCAAAACATCAATGTGTTCAGCTTACAGTGGCGAAGTGTGCTATTATTTTTTACAGCAACCGGCCAAATGGTGGCGCTGTAGGAAGCCTTCGAAAGTGCGATCTTTGAACAGGTATAGCTCATGCTGTGTTATACGTACAGCCATGAAACCTGTATACACTTATGCGTCTCCTCATGCCGAACAACTTTTACCCTCTAACTTTTGACCTCTGACCTTTAGGTCTCCCACAATTTGGAATTATATGAAAAACAGTAAAAATCTATCTCCTCCTGGGATTTTTGCATAACGCGCACAAAACGTTTTTCACATGAACTTTGGACCAATACGGTCAAACTAGTCTCGGCGGATTTCTTTTAAAGTGAAATATATTTTTTTAATAATTCAATCAATATTGCGGTTTTATGCAAATTATTCTTCGGCCTCTAAATCATACATGCAAAGGTACACGTTCATGGCATTTGGCAAAGATGTGGAGGGTTAGTCAAAGTATCACTGAAACCAATTTTATTCCAATCGGCCAAAGGGGGGCGCTATACGAAGCGTTTGAAAATCCAAACTTCAAACGGGCATAAGTCATGACTCGTTTCGTTTGAAGACATGCAACTTGTTACACGCGTGCTTTGACTCAAGCGGAAGACATCTGTGTCGTTGTTAAGTAAGCTCCGCCCTTCGATTTTCCGCCATTTTGAGCAGTTTGTAAAACGCGTAAACCAGCTATTATTCTGGAATTTTCGCGTCACGTGCACAAAACCTTTTTTTACGTGAACTTTGGACCGATATCAAAAGATCTGTCAGATCGGATTTCTTTAACATTGAAACATGCTTTTTTAAATAATTCAAACAATATTGCATTTTTATGCAAATAATTCTTCTGCCTCTAAATCATACATGCAAAGTCACATTTTCATGACATAATAGTGTAGAGGGTTAGTTCAAATATCACTTACCCCAAATGGCCAAAGGGGGGCGCTATATAATTTTGAGCAGTTTGTAAAACGCTTAAACCCGTTTTTATTCTAGGATTTTTTTTGCAATTTGCATGAAACATTCTACACGCAATCTAAGGACCTTTATCTAACATGCCTATGAAGTGCACACAAAAAAATTATAAAATAATAATAATAAATATAGCTGCAAGCAGCGATAAAGTGTCCAAAGCCAAAAACACCTCAAATCATGAACACAGCCTGGGATGTGCGTGAAATCTTGCAAGCACATTCCCAATAGGTCAAGGAACAGATACCAACCTTCTCACATTGGCCTGTTAAAGCGCCACCAGCGGGTCAACTTTTGCATAACACATTTTTGGAACAAAATGGACCAATCTTTGACGTCAGTAACGTCAAAGAGAGCACTGCCTGCGATCTTGACATTTTGTGCTTTTATAGCCATTGTTTTCTGGCTTGAAGCGAGCCCACAAGTTCTCCTCAAAACTTCGGTTCCTTTCTACTCCTACATACTTAGTGAGAAAATGAAAATAAAAACATCAATGTGTTCAGTTTACAGTGGCGAAGTGTGCTATTATTTTCTATAGCAATCGGCCAAATGGTGGCGCTGTAGGAAGCCTTCGAAAGTGCAAACTTTGAACAGGTATAGCTCATGCTGTGTTTGAGGTACAGGCATGAAACCTGTATACACGTATGCGTCTCCTCATGCCGAACAACTTTTACCCTCTAACTTTTGACCTCTGACCTTTAGGTCTCCCACAATTCGGAATTATATGAAAAACAGTAAAAATCTATCTCCTCCTGGGTTTTTTTTCGATACGCGCACGAAACTTTTTTCACATGAACTTTGGACCAATACGGTCAAACTAATCTCGGCAGATTTCTTTTAAAGTGAAATATATTTTTTTAATAATTCTATCAATATTGCGGTTTTATGCAAATTATTCTTCTGCCTCTAAATCATACATGCAAAGTTACACGTTCATGGCATTTGGCAATGATGTGGAGGGTTAGTCAAAGTATCACTGAAACCAATTTCATTCCAATCGGCCAAAGGGGGGCGCTATACGAAGCGTTTGAAAATTCAAACTTCAAACGGGCATAAGTCATGACTCGTTTCGTTTGAAGACATGCAACTTGTTACACGCGTGCTTTGACTCAAGCGGAAGACATCTGTGTCGTTGTTAAGTAAGCTCCGCCCTTCCATTTTCCACCATTTTGAGCAGTTTGTAAAACGCGTAAACCCGCTTTTATTCTGGAATTTTCGCTCCACGTGCACAAAACTTTTTTTACGTGAACTTTGGACCGATATCTAAAGATCTGTCAGATCGGATTTCTTTAAAATTGAAACATGCTTTTTAAAATAAATTCAATGAATATTGCAGTTTTATGCAAATTATTCTTCTGCCTCTAAATCATACATGCAAAGTAACATGTTCATGGCATTTGGCAAAGATGTAGAGTGTTAGTCCAAATATCACTAAAACCAATCTTACCCCAATTGGCCAAAGGGGGGCGCTATATCATTTTGAGCAGTTTGTGAAACGCTTAAACCCGTTAGGATTTTTTTTGCAATTTGCATGAAACATTCTACACACAATCTAAGGACCTTTATCTAATATGCCTATGAAGTGCACACACACAAAACAAATAATAATAATGAATATAGCTGCAAGCAGCGATAAAGTGGCCAAAGCCAAAAACACCTCAAATCATGAACACAGCCTGCAATGTGCGTGAAATCTTGCAAGCACATTCCCAATAGGTCAAGGAACAGATACCACCCTTCTTACATTGGCCTGTTATAGCGCCACCAGCGGGTCAACTTTTGCACAACACATTTTTGGAACAAAATGGACCAATCTTTGACGTCAGTAACGTCAAAGAGAGCACTGCCTGCGATCTTGACATTTTGTACTTTTATAGCCATTGTTTTCTGGCTTGAAGCGAGCCCACAATTGTTTCGAAGGAACAATATTTTTCTAGTTGTATCTAATACTTTCTACATTATGAGCAGATACCAGACATTGTTTGTGTCTTTCCAGTTGAAGTTCACAGAGATCAATAGTGTCAAAGTTCTCCACTGACCATGAAGTGATTTGATACATTACTGTAGGTCTGACAATGGAACATTATTATTATTTTACTAGTCCTTTCCCATGGTTGTGTTGTGTATTGTGGTGAAAGCTTGTCTCCTAGGATATTTAAGCAATATTACACGAGAGGGTGTGCATTATCGCGGTTATTTGGCCCGACAGTCTTGCTGCAGGAACGAGCCGCAGTTGAGTTCCGTAGGCAGGGCTGAAGGAGTGTGCGTCTGTGCTTGTGTGCATGCGTCTGTTGAATTACCATGACCACGAGTATTATTATATATATTTTCGCAGCGGTATTCTCACTAAATACTTTTATTCCCAAGCCATAATTATTTTAAAGAAATAACATTTTTACTTTTGTTTACAGACATCAGTGATCTTACTGTGTGTGTGGAGGTCCAGGTTCATTACTGAAGACGGGCCCAAGTCCTTTAGAGCGGTCACTCTTCATAGACACACAGCTGGGTGTTGGAGACTCTGCTCTGTGGTCAACACTTCTGGAATCATAAAGATACACCACAATTAGCATATGGATAATTATTTTAGTTTCTTATTTTTTATTATTATGCTACATTATAAGTAAAACTAATCTTGAACACAGAGTCCATAGTTTTCGTATGCATTTATTCATCAAATACAAATAATTGTCAACATTGAAACCTTGCACATTGAGTCTGATGAGTCTTATTACTGTATTGACTGTGGACATTTCCCAGACCTAAACAAGTAAATGTAATCATAAATTGCTTTTGCTCTCCATTGTTTTGAAGGTCCTCAGTGGGTGAAATACCAGACTTTAGGCTGATCACAGATCAGCTGTGTAGCAACCTTTGACAGGTACATTGTATTCTCAACTACTGACGCGAAATCAGAGGCGTAATTTCAGAAAGAAATGGGGATGGCAAAAAAGAAAAAAGAGACAAAATTGCCACTTAGGCCCCACTTCTAAAATAGTGGATCTACAAGCTGAGCATTGAGAGCTTGTAGAACAAATATATTCGCTATTTGTTTGGGAGGTTGAAACTTTAAAAAGGACGTGTCTGTACATAACAACAGTCCTGGTAACCACCAACATCATAGCTGTAAGAACCATTTGAGGCATCTTGTTATTGGTGTTGCCAGTGGCAGAGGAAAACATTTAAGGGGCTGTGGTCGTGTGTAGCGTTTGACCGTTCATTTATTTACTTATTTGTTTCATGTCAAAGTATAGGACTTAATAGGCTAATAAATATAATCATTTATGCACACAAGGAAATGTCTGAACTCCCTCAGTAAGCAGTAGCACGTATAGGACTTGGACTTGGGCTCTACATTAGCTCACAAACTGACTCGCTTCAAGTTGACTGTTTTATTGGGAAGCAGTCAAACCAGGGCTCGTTTTGGACACACAGAGATCAGTGATCTTACTGTGTGTGTGGAGGTCCAGGTTCATTACTGAAGTCTGGAGGATGTTGTTTAGACCAGTCACAATATTGATATTCATACAATGATCATTTGAATGAACACATAGACTCCTCTCCTCCCAATTACCCTGTGTCCCCGTCTCTTGACCATATGTCCTCCACTTCCAACAATGCGACTGAGCCAAACCTGCTACAGAGCATGCTTTGGAGGCAATGGGCTTTGCTTTGGACTTTCTTAACCCTTAAGTGCTGTTCGGGTCATTTTGACCCGTTTTACATTTTCATTTGGAAAAAAAAGGTAGAAGTTAAAAATGTTTCCACCTGAAACTCACTGGCCTTAAAGATTCTTCTGAGATGAACATGTAAAAAAAATATTTTTGCACTACACCCATGCTACACCCCCCTCATATTTTTTGAACCTTAAGTGCTGTTCGGGTCATTTTGACCCGGAAGCACAGAAATACACAGTATTATGCCAAAACACAGACACACAGTCACCCCCACTTCTAACACCCCCCTTCCGAAGCCCCATTCTGAACCCTCCCCCCCTTCCTATAAGCATGAGCAATATTGCCCAGTATTAAATGAAGTGTTTTTTTTACATGGATTTCAGCTAAATCAGTAAAAACGCCTAGCTCTTTCAGTGTTTAATGTGATATAGCAAAGCAGAAATGCAAACATTTACAAAATATATCATATGAATTGTTTGGTATTGAGTCAAAGTCAATGTATCATGATGATTTGTTAAGTTAAAATTTATATTAGTGTTGTTTTTTTTAAACCAAATATCCACCGGGTCAAAATGACCCGAACAGAACGAAGGTGTAGTGAATCTGAACAGAACTTAAGGGTTAAAAAGCCATAACTAAGATTGCCAAATTATTGTAGTGGAGTAAAAGTAAAATATTTGGATCCGAGATGTAGCAGTGGAGTAGACGTAAAAGTACTGTAAACTGGAAATACCCATAAATTACAGTAGTTAAGTAGGCCTACTACTTAGTTACTTTACACCACTGCCATTGTGTGTATCACAGATCGCGTTAGACCGGTAATTGCCGGTTTTGACCGTTTTTTTATGGCCAAGACCGGAAAATAAAATTCCTCCCGGACATTCTGACCGATTGAAAAACCAATGGTCATTTATCATTATCGCCGTCTGCTCCTCATGCGCAGGCTGCCTCTATCTCTCTCTCTCTCTCTCTCTCTCTCTCTCTCTCTCTCCCTCTCGCTCGCCCGCCCTCCCTCTCTCTCTCTCTCTCTCTCTCTCTCTCTCTCTCTCGCTCGCTCGCTCTCACTCTCTCTCTCTCTCTCTCTCTCTCTCGCTCACTCGCTCGCTCATTTCAGTGTAAGTTTGCGACACGCACTGCATGTAAAGCCATGGGAATTAAGGAATGCAAGCACGGTCAGCAATCAACCCATATGAACAAACATTATACACTTGTTTGAAGTTCTTTATGAGGAGATGGAGTGGAGACAGTAGGAAGAGCCTTTTCAACTCTCCTAAAGTTGCATAACATGCGCACGGACGCACTGTCTGTCTGTGTCACCACTCGACAGTGAGTAGGCTATTGGATTCATTGCTGGTCAGATCAGATGAATCTATCAACCTTTCCTTATGAAGCAAATGCTATTTTTCAATATTCTTAAGTCAAGACATGGTATTGTAGGCCTACTGTTGGCATGAAAGATGATGACAGAAAGACCTTGTTGTGAAAGCAGTGTGCCACATGCAGACAGCCTGCGCGATTAGTCCAATAATTAATTCCCTTATGCGAGATTGAAGCGTTTTTTTTTCTTTCTTTCTTTTTAGCCTACTTTTTCATTCAATTCGTTTTCAGTCCCAACTATGCAGTGAGTAGGCCTAATAGACTACTTTAACTGTTGCTATTGGCTGTTTGTACACCTGCTTGTAATTTATGCATTAAAATGATTATGTCCGGTATTTTCGTCAGATGTCCGGTAAATTTTTATCATGCCGGTCACGGTGACTGGCTGTTAAAAATCCTAGCGCGACCTCTGGTGTGTATATGGTACAGGAGGATTGTCTTACTTTAAGCGTGGAGGTCCAGGTTCATCTTTAGACCCACAGCTGGCTGTTGGAGACTCTGCTCTGTGGATGAGATGTTTGTCTCTTCCCTCCTCCTCCTCTCTCTCCACACACTCACTCATCTTTGGTCTTTATTTAACCTGTCAAGGTTAGCAGGAAATAGTAAATGATTAATGAATGAATACACAAAACACACACACACACACACACACACACACACACACACACACACACACACACACACACACACACACACACACACACACACACAGCGACGTGCTGTGAGCTTGGAGGTCGGCTATTTTCGGAGCTCGATACCACCCTGAACTAAGCATAATCGAGTGAATACTGGAGATGTGGTGAAACGGCATGGATTTCTACACAGAGAGGGCAATTCTTTCAACATATGATGCATGCATTCAAGTTCAGGAGAGTTTGGACAAGGCAATTCTCTTGAATGCTGCCTTCAGGTATGGCATGGAAAGATGCTGCCTTCAGGTATGACATGGAAAGATGCTGCCTTCAGGTATGGCATGGAAAGAGGGTATTTGCATTTCTTTCACCATAGTAAAAACTGCATTCATGGTCTGGAGAGGGCGCTTTTTTACAGAGGGATAAAAGGTCTATGTGTGCACAAGCCTGCACACGCGCGCACACACACACACACACACACACACACACACACACACACACACACACACACACACACACACACACACACACACACACACACACACACACACACAGAGCAGCCGCTAGGGTTGTGCAAGTGGTGCGTGCGGTTGCAAATGCCTCGCACCTGGACGCCCTTTTTTTAGTTTAGTTGCCGACAACACATTTCTAGAACAGTGTCAGTAATATTTTCAATATCATACTGTATTATCAATATGCCACTGACATAGGATGATATGTTGAAATATTAACTGTGAGCTGCTATGAGGCAACAATATCACCATCATAATGCTGAGACTACAGTAGATTAACAACAATATCACCATCATAATGATGAGACTACAGTAGATGAACAAAAATATCACCATCATAATGATGAGACTACAGTAGATGCAGATGCATGCAGTAGCTCTTGTCAACCAACAGGTGTCCTACTGCACCACAGAATTGAAATATCACAATAGAAGAACAGGGAGACGCTCATGTTCCAACTGAACAAGGTAGACCTTTGAATATCATGTTTATAATACTATTGATTAACATTCTTTACCCTGGTTAAAATAATGTTTCATTCACTAAACCAAGTCATGGACTGCTGGCAGCTTTGAGATGTCAGCTAGCTCAACAGTTCCTTTGTATTCAAATATTTAAAATATACAGTACATATTTTTCTTGATTGGATTACAATTATTTTTATTCTAAATATGTTAATTGTAACATTGCTTACTACATTCACAAACACTAAATACTCAAAAGGAAACCAACCAAACCACACCAGACCACACCCTTAAAACAACTTCTCCCTCACATAGGCAGCCTCCTCTTGTATTCAAGCAGAGCAGTAGACCATAGAAACTGGGATCAAGTCTATCTGCATGTTGCACATCTGGTCTGCAACGGAAACGCTCTGTGTTTGCATGTGTGCTCCGTTCCGCTAGCAGGGTGTTAGGGTGTGCGAGCGCGCAAATAACAGGATACAGTAGGCAGGCTCCAGACCGGATGACACTCTTAACTCACAATGAAACCAACAAGGTTTCAGCCGAGTGGGAAAAAGGCCGCCGAGTACAAAGCTGTCGCGGCAGGTTTACCGTCTTAAAATATCATAAATAATTATGCCAAATGCACGTGTCACTTAAAGGGTTAAATAATCAACATAATTATTTCATAATGTTCTGCTCTGTCTAAATAAGTATTTTGCTGGTGACATCAATCATAAGATTCATAACCAGATTAACCACAGAGAACAAGTACAGACAGGCAGACTAGACAACAGGGAGTGGTAGCTTTAGTAGAAACCAGAAGCATAAAGTAGCCTATAAACTGTTCCTGTGAGAACCAAGTGCTTCTAGTAGTGAATATTAAAACAACAACACTTACTTTACGTAAAGTTGGTTACGTTTGGTCCATTCTGTTTTGTTTTGTCATCCGCACAGACTGTCAAGTTCACAGTTGTTGTCGTCTCAAAATGGTTCCCGAGCTTCGCACTTTAATTTCCTTTATAGTGTGACTTTGACCCGCCTCTACAGCTCTAGGGCTACAGTCAGTTAGATGATATCGTCATACACAGGTGAACACATAATAGTCAGGGAACGAGTTGGGCAAGTCCCACCATGTCTCATTCCAACTCCAAGTTATTATGTTATGAGTAGCCTATGCTATGACTGTAGTCAGTGTTTAAACACACAATAGAAGATCATTGGGCTGACTGACGTGAGGACAGCGTTCACCCTGCATGAACACAAGCTGAAATACAATTGGCACACTAGCCTATTCACACAACAGACAGACACAGCCGTTTAAGAGCCATTTCGCCTACCCTCTGTCCATGTTTGCATATTATCCCTTTGTAATTTAAATTGACAGTGGTGTCACGTGTCACACCGTGACCATTAGTAGGTCTGGTATACACACGGCTATCCTGACCTTATGAACTCCATAGTTTTAGGCGAATCTGCCTGACACCAATAAAATAAACAGAAGAAGCTGATGTTTACAGTGGAAAGGGGAGGTGAGTGTAGGCTTAGATAGATGTCGTTCATATCATTCTAATCTTATTGTATCTTTATCACTGGCTGTTGTTGCTGTTGTTATATGACACCTATGACACCCAGGTCTCTCTCTCTCTCTCTCTCTCTCTCTCTCTCTCTCTGAGAGAGAGGGAGGCAGGCAGGGAGATTGGGCACATCAAAGCATTATGATTATGAATACCACATAACAATAAACTAATGACAGAGTATAGCATCTTGCAATGGGCCTGGTGTACAAGATACACTACACCTCCAAGATACCCATGTACCTGACTAACTACTGGTGTACAAGATACACTACATCTCCAAGATACCCATGTACCTGGATGAGCCCTGACAGCACATGGTTGGTGCTACAGACTCCAAATTTCGCACACAGACAGCTCAGACCTTTGCCTACGTTCTTAGCTAGGCCTGGACCCGACACGATACACAGTTTTTCGGATCCGGCACGAAAGGTTTGGAATCTCCGTATGCGGAGATGACTGACATCGGGCTGTTCCGGAGCAAGCGCTGACTCATTGTGACATCACTTCATAAAAAGCTCTGACATCACATATACGCTAGATGACTCAACAAAAAATCTCTCGGAGTGTGGCATAAACTAAAGTCTTTCTTTCTCACTTCGAGGTGAGCGAAGTTCAGGGTGCTCTTCAGAGCGGTTGGGTTCAGGGGAATTAGCGGGCTGTGCCTTTAAGAGAACCAGGTGAATAATGTGGATAAGCCCGGGCAGTTCCCTCTCACGCTAAACTTAAATAATAAAGGGGAATAAGGAGCCCAGGAGCTAGGGAACTCCGGGGCGCTCTGTAAGTAAAGTAAGGGGTGAGTTACGAAGGCTCTCACTTGCTCTCACGTCATACGGGCAGTTGACAGGTTGCGTATGGTTACGTATTGAATGTTGAAACCCATATATGGAGACACCCGACACATCTCATTAAGTCTTCGGAATCTCCTTATGCGGAGCTGATTGTTGACATCAGGCTGTTCCGGAGGAAATCGGCGCAAGCGCTGACTCATTGTGACATCACTTCATAAAAGGCTCTGACATCACGTACACCACATGAGTCAATGGGCATAAATGGACACAGGCAAACAGATGGTCAAAACGGGTCCTATGACAACAGGTATAATGGGGTTTGCATTAAAGGGGGAACCGGCACTGTCTGCAACACAGTCGGAGGCACAGACAGATACAGAGATCTCCATAATGGGCATAAAGGGACACAGACAAACAGATACAGAGATCTCCATATGGGCATAAAATGGATGCAGACAGACAGATACAGATATCTCCATATATGAGTATAAATGTACACAGGCAAACAGATGGTCAATACGGGTCCTACAGATAACTCCATATATTGGCATAAATGGACACAGGCAAACAAATGGTCAAAACGGGTCCTACAGAGATCTCCATATATGGACATAAAATGGACGTAGACAGACATATATCTCCATATATGGGCATAAATGGACAATTGCAAACAGATGGTCAAAATGAATCCTATGACAACAGGTATAATGGGGTTTGCATTAAAGGGCGGGGCATTCATTCCCTATTTACATTGTTCCCGAGTTGGCCAGGGCGCCGACTATACGCTCGGCCGCTCATCTCCATATATGGGCATAAAATGGACGTGGACAGACAGATATCTCCAGGTATAATGGGGTTTGCATTAAAGGGGGGGCATTCATTCCCTATTTACACTAGACGCTCGGCCGCCCATCTCCATATATGGGCATAAAATGGACGTAGACAGACAGATATCTCCATATATGGGCATAAATGGACACACGCAAACAGATTGTCAAAACAGATCCTATGACAACAGGTATAATGGGGTTTGCATTAAAGGGCGGGGCATTCATTCCCTATTTACATTGTTCCCGAGTTGGCCAGGGCGCGGGCGGCCGAGCTTCTAGTTTTTATTTATATATATATTTATATATATATATATTTTTGCAACCCATTTCGGGCGGCCGAGCTTCTAGTTTTTATTTATATATATATTTTTTGCAACCCATTTTCTCACCCAGTGCCAACTACCTAACCTGTAGTCCTGGTTTCCGCTCTCCCCCTGCTGCGCCAGGGGAATTGGGGAGCACCCGGCTGGCTAGGGGGAGGTAGTATAGAAACCAGGACTACTGTATGTTTTTGTGAGGGCATCTACCCTAGGAGACACGGGGAGAACATGCAAACTCCACACAGAGGGGCCCTATCGCCAACCCCACCTAGGGTGTGGGCGCTGATGACGCGGAGGGAGGAACACGCCCCCAGCGCCCACAGCATCCCCCGGCGGGAATCGAACCCAGGACCTTCTAGCTGTGAGGTGAGGCGCTAATCACTGCGCCACCGTGCCCCCTTCTACCGCAGGTCTTTAAGGAGAGCAAATCCCTAGCCTCCTTCAAAATTGGTCTGAAAAGTCACCTTCAGGCGGCTGCTACTCGTGACTTGTGAATAGACTAAGATCTGTTGTTTTTAGAGCCCTGTTTTTTTTATTATTTTCTTTTCTGCTTTTGTAATTGATGTTATCCTATGCAAAGTACTGTGTTCTATCCGTCTGTTGTTCAATGTTATATAAGATACATAAAGTGGTTCCTGTAAATAAGCCATAAAGCTTATTAAAGGATCTCCTTATTAAAGGATCTCCTTATTAAAGGATCTCCTTATTAAAGGATCTCCTTTTACGTAGTTGACTTTATGTGGCGTGACCGAGAGCAACAACCATGAGGTGAACCTGGGCCGCTACTTAACAGGTGTGTACGTTAACCATTCAGCCAAAGAGCTGAGCTTGTTGGCGAGTGACCAACGCAGCACCCCGGAGCCTACATTTGTACCAGTGATTTGTGCTGTCATGAAACTGTACTTTATTTCTATTGCAAACTGCTAATAAACTCTCCAATCAATCAAAACCATAGATAAAATAACACTGCATTTTTGTAGTAAAAGTCAACATTTTGGAATTGACATGACTTTGTGAATCCATTGTTAAAGGTTGTAGGTTGTCCCCTGACTCTTCAGATGCTGCTGATGTGCATGGCAGAAATACATGTGGAAAGAGTCGAGGAGGAGTGGCTTCATCTGATTTTCTTTTTTCTAATGTAGGGTTTTGTTGGTAATATGTGTTGTTTCTTGTTTACAGGAGGAATGATATAGTACTTGTGTGTATGTTTTAAATGCCCTCTCCTAATATAGGGTTACTGTGTGTTGGTATACATGTTTTGTCTTCATGTGGGGACTATGGATGAAATTTAGCATTCTTGCTAATTCCAGTGTATTTACATTGCATTTATGTAGTGTTCATTAATATGCATTGTCCTGTCTAAATAAACAAATAAAGTAAAGTAAAGAAAGGCATTGCTCATCATGAGGTGAACCTGCATTCACACCACAGAAAGCCATTGCTCATCATGAGGGTGAAGCTGCATTCACACCACAGAAAGCCATTGTTCATCATGAGGGTGAAGCTGCATTCACACCACAGAAAGCCATTGCTCATCATGAGGGTGAAGCTGCATTCACACCACAGAAAGCCATTGTTCATCATGAGGGTGAAGCTGCATTCACACCACAGAAAGCCATTGCTCATCATGAGGGTGAAGCTGCATTCACACCACAGAAAGCCATTGCTCATCATGAGGGTGAACCTGCATTCACACCACAGAAAGCCATTGCTCATCATGAGGGTGAACCTGCATTCACACCACAGAAACCCCCACACAGTCTAAGCTCATAGGAACTCATTCTGTGCTCCTCCAGTCCACCACGGCTGTTGTTGATTGACAGTCACTCTGTGGCAAGGGTCTTCAACAGGGGGTCCGGGAACCCTAGGGGGTCCTCAGAGTTACTACAGGGGGTCCTCCAAATCTTTGTGTGATAGAAGCTTTTTTTCTTCCTCCTTTTTTATATTAACCAATTGAACCCTAGCGTCCATATTCTGATAACTTTAGCCAAAAATAGCCGATCTACAAGCTCACAACACCTCGCGCTGCGAGGCGTTGTGAGCTTGTAGATCGGCTATTTTTGGTAAAGAGCTTTGGTGTAGAGGGGAAAAAGAGCAGACTAAGTACAGAGTGAAAGGCCAAATGTATTATGTATTGACGGTTCAAGTGGTTAAATATCTGAAAACACAAATTGACATGAATCCAAAATACACTGATGATTGTGCCGTCAAATGATGAAACTATATGGAATCTATGGGTTGTGGGGGTCCCTGCTTCATCTCTCTCTCAACTAAGGGGTCCTTGGCCTTAGAACGTTGAAGACCCCTGCTCTGTGGGATCACCTCCCTGTCATTCCCCACAGCCACACCTACACCTAGCCTCGTAGATGGGAGGAGTCAGTTTACTAGGCTAACCTACACCTGCTACACACAGAGCAGTGCTACTTTCATGTCATAAGCCGCTTTCCAATCCGAAGGGTTCACACTTTGAAGTGCGCATTTCAAGGGCTATGACATCACTGGTCACAGATCTACAAGCTCACAATGCGTCGCAACGCAACGCATTGTGAGCTTGTAGATTGCTATTTGGCGCGGCCCAGTGACGTCATAGCCCTTCAAATGCGCACCTCAAAGTGTGAACCCTTCGGATTGGAAAGCGGCTATAGGGTCTGCTTGCTGGTGCCTGCTATATTTGCTTCAACGTACAATGGCCTCGTGCAGGGACAAAAAAGCTAACCTACAAGTCCACACCACGTTATGTCAGCGGTGCGTTGTGGGCTTGCAGATTGACTGGGGCGGAGCTAACTCAACTAAATGTTGTGGTCATAGACAGACGAGTGAAGAGAGCAGGCAGTGAGTCTGGAGTGAAACCAGTGAGTGACAGAGAGCAGCAGAGAACAGAGAAGCTGCTTACAGCTCCTTTACATTACAGACGGACAAATATTACATTACATTTTCACTGTTGTCATAATTATTACAGTTTCTTAAATGTTTCTTTCAAGAGAAGCTCATGGAGGGAACTTTAAGGAAGAGAGGAGAGCAGTCTTTTCCTGCCTCTCCTCTGTCTGCAGCTGAAACAACGGTGTCGGGTGTCACTAACATACACAGAGCAAAACACAACGTATAACTGTCTTTCTCTGTGTGCATGCCGTGGCCACACAATCAATTATTATTAGATACAATTATTATATATATTATTTTAGCATTTTGACAGTTCTCCTTTTTACAACTAGACACAAAGAGTCTGCTTTGTTCCCTATGGAGACACAAAGAGCCTGCTTTGTTCCCTATGGAGACACAAAGAGCCTGCTTTGTTCCCTAAGGAGACACAAAGAGCCTGCTTTGTTCTCTATGGAGACAGAAAGAGCCCGCTTTGTTCCCTATGGAGAAACAAAGAGCCTGCTTTGTTCTCTATGGAGACACAAAGAGCCTGCTTTGTTCCCTATGGAGACACAAAGAGCCTGCTTTGTTCCCTATGGAGACACAAAGAGTGCTTTGTTCCCTATGGAGACACAAAGAGCCTGCTTTGTTCCCTATGGAGACACAAGGAGTCTGCAAAGAGTCTGCTTTGTTCCCTATAGAGACACAAAGAGCCTGCAAAGAGTCTGCTTTGTTCCCTATAGAGACACAAAGAGCCTGCAAAGAGTCTGCTTTGTTCCCTATAGAGACACAAAGAGCCTGCAAAGAGTCTGATTTGTTCCCTATAGAGACACA